>NW_024496525.1:11514886-11667386 GCF_017590055.1 Onychostruthus taczanowskii | reverse complement strand
AAAATACATGCTGATTCCCCAGGGTACACAAAATTTCATATTGGACTGAAAAGACAAAAATTTAATTGTCCAATTGCTGTCGAGGAAAAGATAAACAAACTCTACACATCTACAACACAAGGGTAATAAATATTTACTGTTTTAAGATCATTCAGCTTCTGTTCCTCAATCATAAAAAACTAAAAAACATTTAATCATAATAAAATTTGTATGATTTAAAATAATTTTTGTTGACTACAAAAATGAAAACCTTACTTTTTTTCCTTCCTTATTTATTCTGGAAAATATATTCCATTTCTAAAATATTTGAAGTGCTTACTTCTGCTGTTGAACCTAAGAGCTCAATACCTGTCCATACATAGCCTTAAGAAGTTCTAAAAGCCCATTTAAAGACTTTAATTTTGGAAAATGATTAAGAAGATACAAAATTGGTATCTTCCATTAGTAAAATTTCAAATTAAAATACTTTGTTTATGCACTAATACACTCCTCTATGATGTCTTCTTATGAAAAGGTTTTATAAGTTGTATCCTTTATATGCTATTTTAGAAAGCAAAAATATTTAAATATTAAAAAAATTTACTAAAATGTTTATTTGTTCTATTAGATTTGACGTGTACTTTATCAAGCTCTGCAGAATGGAAATGTTACCAAAAGTCAAAAATTCTTTGCAAGACAAAACCAGAGTGTTAAATATTGCTACTCAGATGAAATGTATAGTTGGTAGTAGGAAGGCAAAATCTGACAAAAAAAATAATATGGCTGCCATGTATACCACCAATTCCCCCTATAGGTGTTTGTAGACAAGAGACAGAACACAGCTGTAAAGGACAACAAGCGAGTAATCCTCTAGCAGAGGTACAGCTTTTCATTACTGTTACTTTAGTCCTGTGGTAATTTTTAAAAGTAAAACTATTTATCTTACACTATAAGGGAAAACAATGTTGCTTAATGAAAATGTTCTCTGAGGGTAGAAAAAAAAATAAAGTAAAACAAAAACACCAGCGAGAAATTTTCCTTAATGTTTGAATTGATGACCAGTGTTACTGGTTACATTATATTTGAAGACATATGAACTTTTCTTTGGGTATAGTGACTGCCCCACAGCACCAGAAAATTTGGCACCTGTTTATGGACAATTGCAACATGAGATTTTTCACTGGGTTACCGAAGCAATTTTCAATTGACACACTTTTCTGAATTTAGTTGATGACAGTTCCAGGATATGGAGATCAGTTGCAATGTAAGAGATGTTTCTCCAAATAACAGATACAAAGCTGATTAATTTTAATCTTTGAAGGATTATGCATGATATGATACCATTATGATCATTAAAGTGTAAGTTTGAATGGAACAAAGTTTAATAAACTGACATCCTGCTTTCTCAAGAAAAATGGATACAGAGAGATGATAAAACCCCACCCTCCCATAAGAACAAGATTCATACAGTAGTAATCTAACAACATTTCTTCCTGAAAATAAAACAAATTCCACATGAGCTTCTGAAGCAAAATACTGTTCCTGAATTTTTCTGTAAATTAGTACAAAGACAAAACAAAGTATAATTGCATGGCCATTATAATAGATTTGCAAACTCAAAATATTTCAGGCATTTTAAACAGATGTCAGAAAGTCTTGCTTAAATTAGTCCGCACAACACCGGACAATGTATTACACAAGTAGAGTACTGGTAAGATAGCTATGTATTTTCTGCAACAGAAAAGGTTGAGAAAGTTAATGAATTGTCAGAATAGTACTAGGTGGACAGAAAGTACCAGATTAGGATAATTTTTTAATACACATTTTTGGTCCACTTTTCCATGATACTTTACTGCCTCCTTTTTATTATTCCAAATAGTAATATTCTGCTCAGTTTGCTATTATTTTAAAAAATAGAACAGTTCTTCATCCTTGATGTTTTTTTTAAATGGTTAAGCAGCACCTCAAGCCTCAAAAAGGATTTAATTAAATACGCATTTTAGGATTGACTCTACCTATAAAAAAGCTTGAGCTTTAACAAGGAAACTGAAATATCCTCAGCTGTGCCTAAATTCTGTTTATATTCTAGGCAGATTATAAAAGTATATGTATGACAGGTTTTTTGTCTAATTATAATATACAACAGAAGTATGCTGCTCCTGAGATTCTCTGAAAAGCATAATTTAACCAGTTTTATTATCACAAAATGAAGAACTGATGAGAGGTAAGTTGTCTACAAGTTTTAAAAACATAAATTCAAAATGCTGAAGTTTTTTTTTAACACATTTTCTTTTGCACACAGAGAGAATGAAGAAAGATGAAGTGACTTTATAACTGCATTCATTATAACTGCATTCATTTCAGTAAAGGGGCAGATATTTCACATGAAGTAACTAAAATTCTTACCTTGATGGACTGACTGTAAGGTCCTATGCTGGCAGGTGCCCAGTGGGAAATGCTCTGTACATGCATGACCAGCTTTTCATCATGTACTAAATCATCTGTTGCCATGTCATACTTATGTGCAAGGCAGTCAATGCAAAACAGCACTCCATCAGGTAACACTGTTTCCACACATACTCTGAAAATACAAAACGATTTTTCTTTTTTTTTTTTTCAAACAGAAGTTTGCTTGAACCAGCTTCCAGCATTTCCTTTTTTTTTTTTTTTTTTTTTTTTGGTCTGGGTATTAGCTTAGGAAATTTTGCCCATATCATATAACAAAAGTCAGAGTATGGCAATAACCTGCTAGCATTAACACTGTTATCTCCTCATAGACAGCTTCTTGTCCACCAGGACCCCCAGGTCCTTCTCCACAGAGCTGCTTCCCAGCACTTCAATCTGCAGCCTGTGGTGCATGGGGTTATTCCTCCCTAGGTGCAGGATCCTGCATTTGACTTTGTTGCATTTCAGAAAGTTCTTCTCTGCCCATCTCTCCAAGCTGTCAAAGTCCTTCTGCAGGGCAGCACAGCCCTCTGAGGTATCAGTCACTCCTTCCAGCTTGGTGTCACCAGTGACCTTGCTGAAGGGATCTGCACCTTCATCCAAGACACTGCACACTATTAGTGACAGGTCTCCAACTAGACCTGTGCCACTGACTATGGCCCTCTGGGATATGCCAATCCGGCAGGTCTCAATCTACCTCTCTGTCCACTCACCCAGTCCACACTTCCTGAGTTTGACTATGAGGCTGCCAAGAGACAGTGTCAAAATTTTCTAAAAAGCAGCAGCTTCTAGCTCCTTTACAACTTCTCACAGGTTATTTGTAATACTAGTACATTTTCCTGCTATACTTTAAGTTGCATGACACATACATACATATGACAGGATTCAAAATCTACTTAAGCATTCATTTATAAAGTTCACTTCTGTTTCCTCCAAGGAAGACTGAGAGCCTTGATGAACAGACAGACGTGTGTTGCATGTGGCCAGTTAAAAAGCGGAGGGGTTGAGATCTATGTGGGGAAATCAACATTTCAAAGCCTGAAAAATAATTATATTTGCAGTCCATGCATAGAAAAGTCATTTAGCTCCCAGCAGGAATCCAAAAAGAAATTACTTGTTCTCTTTACATATCATGTAACAGCCTTATAAAATTCTTCCCATCTTGCTTATTTCTTCCAAGAAAACTATTTTTCTCCTCACCTACTGCATGTAAATACAGTAGTTTTTCCTCATTACCATCATCATAAGCATGGATGAATGGATTTTCTGCTTGGGCTGGTAAATTTTCAAGACAATTTTGCAAATTCATTGCAGATCCACACCCGAGTCAGTGCTTCCAGCATACCACTTGTAAGAACTTCCACAACCAGGCCTCTGTACATAATGCAATGATGCAACCATGCAAACTGCTGTATAATTTTTCTTCAGGACAAAATGCAACATAGACAAATATGCAACATAAACACAGTGCTGTGGAAAGGGACCGGAGGACCCTGGTCAATGGCAAGTTGAACATGGTCAGCAGTGTCCTGGCAGCCAAGAGGGCCAAGCGTGTCCTGGGATGCCTCAGGCACTGCCTGGCCAGCCGAGCAAGGGGAGGGGATTGTCCTGCTCTGCTCTGAGCTGGGGCAGCCTCACCTCCAGTGCTGGGGGCAGTTTTGGGTGCTACAGTATAAGAAAGATATAAAGTGTTAGAGAGCATCCAAAGGAGGGCAACAAAGATGGCAAAGGGCCTTGATGAGCAGCTGAGGTCACTTGGTCACTGGAGGAGATGCAGGGGAGACCTCACTGCAGTTACAGCTTCCTCATGAGGGGAAGAGGAAGGGCAGGCACTGATCTCTTCTCCGGGTGACAGGACTGAGGGAATGGTATGAAGTTGTGTCGGGGGGGGTTAGGTTGGATATTATGGAAAGGTTCTTCAGGCAGAGGGAGGTTGGGTACTGGAACAGGCTCCCCAGGGAAGTGGTCACAGCACCAACCAGACAGAGCTCAAGAAGCATTTGGAAAATGCTTTCAGGCACAGTGTGTGACTCTTAACGTGTCCCATGCAGGATCATGAGCCAGACTTGGATGATCCTTGTGGGTCCCTTCCTACTCAGGATATTCTATGATGCCCTGAAAACTGTTTGCTCCATAAAAATAAAAGTAAAAAGCCATTTTCCAGCAACTTTCTAATCTTTCTACCTTTCATTTTACTGATGGAAGCCTATGTAGCTGGCTATACGAATGTGGAGCCCTAAAACATGCAGTAATAAGAAATCAAAGTTAAATTGTGAGAAGTTGAGTACTATAAAGAGAACCTACAACATGTAGGAGTGGAGACTAATTTTGTGTAGTTTGCAGCTGGGATTAGATCCCTCTTCTGAAGGCACACACAGCCGACCCTCCCATTTCTCTCTGATTTAATAATGCTGGCTTACAGTCAGCATCTTGAAGAAGCTCTCTCTGCTTGCTTTGGGTCTGACACACAGGCAGTGTAGTGGAATGTGATGATTATCTTAACAATGTCTTTGAACTATTTGTCTTGCTATACTTAAAATTCACAAGCCTCTATTACACTTCATGTTCTGCAGTAAGAGTATAAAATATAGGATTTTTCATTAGAAAATCGCTGAACAGTCGGTTTTAAAAATATGAAGAAGACAAGAGGTATGACCACACAGCTGACCCTGCTTTTAGTGCAGGATTAGACTACATGACCTCCAGAGGTCCCTTGCAACATGTATTAACCTATGATTCAAGTGAAATTTCTCAAGCTACATCAGTTCTGCATTCTCAGCATACTATCTCAGAAGCATAAGAAATTACTGTAAAAAATTACAAATTACTGTAAAAAGAAATAAGCCATTTTGACAAAGGCAATAAAAATACAAAGAGAAAATTAGTTTTAACACACATCTTTAAAAAAAAAAAAAAGACAAAATTCATGGGCTAGGTGTTTTTTATCCAATTTCCAACAGAAAACAAACCCACTACACCCGAATAACACAGGAATCACACAGTACACACCTAGACCACCAAGCAGTTTCATTATGTCAGACATAGACTTGGATGCAACATAGAAGATTTTGTACAACACATATTGAAAAAACTATGCTTTGTGTATCTATGAATTAAAGTGTTATCATCAGTGTAATTTCTTTTCTTACTTGAACTCTTACTGAACATGGAAGTGCAGCTAAGCTATCCATTTAATGTCATTATCTGAGGGAAACACAAGATATAAAGAACAATCAGATTGGATTGAGACAAAGATCCATCTAATTCAGTGTTTGTCTTCAACCAGAGCCAAGTGCATATAGGCAGGGGAAGAAAAGAAACAGACTAAATATAGTTTTAAAATAACTGTCAGTATCTCATGACGTAAATCCCAAGCAACTGCTCAGATAACAATTTTGCTATAGTATTTAACAAAATAAATAGAACAAAATCAGTAACATTTTTCACAAAGACCTAGAAAGTTCCAGACCTCATCACTTTTAGGAAGACAATGCTGGCAGTAAGGCTCTAGTAGTGCTTTTGACATTTTCTCCTATAACACATTCATAGAGAAATTGTTGATGTATGGGCTGGATGAGCAGAGAGTGAGGTGGAGTGAAAACTGGCTGAACAGCCAGGCCCAGTGGGTGGGATCAGTGGCACAAAGTCTCACAGGTGTAGAACCAGGAGCCTATACTGGGTCCACTCCTGTTCAACATCTTCATTCATAATCGACATGATGGGGCAGTGCGTCCTTGGCAAGTTTCCATCCACATGGATGTTGACAGGATGAAGAAACAGGCACACACAAACTTGATGAAGTTCAGCAAGGAGAAGCTGCAAGTCCTACACCTGGGGGAGGAACAAACCCCAAGTCCAGTATATTCTGTGGGCCTACTGGCTCAAAAGCTGCATTACAGAGAAGGACTGGAGGGTCCTGATGGACACCAACTTGAACATGAGCCAACAACGTGCCCTTGTGACAAAGAGGTTTCATGATATCCTGGGTTGCATTCAGAGAAGCACTGCCAAGGTCAAGGGATGCAAACAGAAAAGAAAAGCAAATAAAATCCCAGCAACACAAACAGTTGTCAGTTCAATCAAGTCAAAAAGAACTAAGACTTGCAAACCATGTATGATCCTTCTGTAAGTCCATATGGGGGGGGGGCATTTGTAAACCTTATGGTATATATTAAAGCAGGAATTTCTAATCCTAG
Organism: Onychostruthus taczanowskii; assembly: GCF_017590055.1. Taxonomy (NCBI): domain Eukaryota; kingdom Metazoa; phylum Chordata; class Aves; order Passeriformes; family Passeridae; genus Onychostruthus; species Onychostruthus taczanowskii. The sequence goes on along the minus strand of NW_024496525.1, from coordinate 11,660,766 downwards.
TAGTTTTGACATGAGCAGCTGTGATGTTAATACTCCAAAAGGCAGCAAAAGTCTTCTTCTGTGAAACACAAACATTTGGCAAAATGCTTCACAGATATGGCAACAATAATTTTAGTCTATTACAGTGCATCATAAATACACTATAGCAGTAGTCTAATCCTACCTTGCTGGTGGACACAAATCAAATTCTGTCACATAAACTGAGTTTATAACACTGAAATCTTCCATGCTCTTTATATACAGATGAACCAAAATAATATCCTCCAGTTTCAATCCCTCTGAAGTCAAATTAGCTGCAGGATAAAAAAAATAGCTGTTAAAGACAGAATATTGTAAATGTATTTAGAAAGACAGCATAGGCATTGTGGTTTTGTTCAGCAAACCAACTGGCAATAACCTAACTGTTGTCTAAACATGACTGAAGATTCTGCAATATACTACCATTCCCCATTTAATACTTCTTTCTTTCTCATGTTAGTTTTCCAAATATACAGAAGTAGACTACAAAATAAATTTTATCTACTCTGAGCAATGGTGAATTTTTGTCCCATGAAAACACATCATGCATTCATGCATGTAAATATGTTACAGCCTGAATTACTTGTAGCCATAAGTTTGATTGTGTTGGGCGGGCTTGGGGTGGGGTGTTCATTCTGTGACAGCTAGTAATCTACAAAGGACTTTGAATCACAAAAATACAGAACTGGAAGGGACAACAGCCATCTTCAAGAAAAAGATCAAATATTTATATGCCATTCCAGAGGGATGCTTGTCTAAGCTGTTTTTAAAAACTCTCACTGCAATAATAATCTCTGCATAAACAAAGAATTATAAATGGCAAGACAGACAATAGGAAACAGAAGTGGTCAGAGGAGAAATGAAGTAAAGATAAGAGCAGAGGAAAGGTCAAGCAGACAGCTAAAGAAGAAATAATGAGAAGTCAAGATCATCTGAATGTGTATGCATAGAATACTCCAGACATAGTGCTCAGAGAGAATGTATTACTCTCATATAGTCAACCACATAACCAGATATGTCATCAGCTCTGCAGTGTCCCTTTTGTAGCTCATGAGCAATAGAAACTAAATGAAGACAAAATCTTCTCCGAATATAGAACATATATAATAAGAGAATACTCTGTGACCTAATTTAAATAAGCCATGTAAAGTTGTTCTCAGTGTAATTTTGGGCATCTTGCCCTTTAATGTTACAGTGTGCACATGTATATATACTCATACATTTGTTTTTAAGTTGAGAAGTACAAGGGTATAAAGACAATCTCTGAAGGTTGTCACCTTAGTAAGAAATAGTTTTTGTGTTAAACTTTTCAGTGCTTTTAAAGACAGTTCAGGATTTTGCACACTTTCATTAAGATTAGTTTGGTCACACATTTAAGGAGGAAACAAGGACAATTTTTGAATTTCCAGCCAGCGCTTTAGTCAAGAAGAAAGGTCTGCAGTTAAAAGCTCTGCAGCATTATATGGAATACCGGAGGGGGAAAAATCCCTCAATCAACTGATACATACCTCTGCACACACAAGCATCCCCACTCTAAATTTAAAATATATGAGCCAACAAACTAAGTCTAACTTGTGGACACAGAGCAAGCTGATGGGTGTGATTTGGATAAATTCATAATTCCTACCTTTAAAAATACCTGCTAAGTAAATGTACTATCCCTTTTCCCCCTGCATTAATTAGAAGAATGGTGGGAAATAACTTTTCCCCAGCTTATAATCAAAATAAAATTGATTCCCAAAACACTTTCTTTAATAGAAAGGAATACATGATGAACTCTTAGGCTCTTCACAACAACTTCTGTTTTTCAGGAACAGGACCTGAAACGGTTTCCCTGCATTCCCATTGCATCTGTTCTGGACATACAGGGAAACCTTACAGACTTTCTGTTGAATTTCAAGCCATTCTAATAATTTATAGAATATGATCAGGTGAGACTCACCCCTACTAAAGCAGAACTGCCCCAGAAGTTTACATTGACTGAAGTACAGCTCTTTGATTGTTTTTGGTTGGTTGGTTGGCTTTTTGTTTTGTTGGGGTCTTTTTGCTTGTTTTTTTTTATTAAGGGGTTATCCAGAATCCTTAGCTGAGAGCCACAAAATACAGGAGCCAAACTGTCTATATAAGAACTTTAGCCTGTTTTGATGTAATAAAAATACACAGTTTCCTTCAGCTTATGAAACTTTGCCATGGTACAACTAAACCACAGCTGCTTTATATTACATAAAGTGAAGCAATCTTTGACATCTTCCAATCATATCTAAAAAAAGTTTAACATGAGAGTTTAAGGATACAAATCTATAAACAGCAATACATTGCATTCCCTCCCATTCTTGACTTCATAGAATTCCATCCATTCTACAGAATGTTTCATAGCATCTAGTAAGAAATTTCCATTTCCAGATCTTTTTGTCCACACACATTCACTTTAGAAGTGCAGAGTTTAAAAGAACTGTGCTTATTCCATTCTCACTACAGTGAAGCTGAACTGCTGTACAGATTTAAAATATGTGTTTAGAAAAAGCCTTGTGCACATCTGCAGATTAAGGTCTCAGAAACAAATTGTTTTGTTTGTCATGACAGAACCACAATTCATTCAGTTTCCACATCCACTTCCAAAAGGAGAATAACTAAAAGAAACATGAGAACTGAAATTTTCTGCAAAGGATCAGAAAACTACTTTGTTTCCTTACCATCACACAAGTAATGCAAGTAATCTGCTGAAAGCAACAGGCTACTGCACTAGTCAGACAAAAAGTTTTTTGGCAAATGTTATGTTACATAATGTTTGTACAAGCTAACTTCCATTCAAATATAATGAGAAAAAAAAAAAAAGACTGCAAAACCCTCTTGCTTCACTTTACAGATGATATGCAGATTTACACTAAAATCTATTGTCTTTTTCTGTAAAAGTCTGATCATCTTCACCTTGCTGATTTCCAAACAATGAAAAACTAGCTTAATGATCTTCTATCAAGTATAACTTTGCTTCTGAAAAAATGTTCTAGGGTTTCTTTACCATCCTATATTTAATCAGGAATACTCAGGTGGACATGCAAAAATATAAGATATGTTAGGACAATATCTCATGTAAATTCATAAACAAGAATATGACTTTACCCATTTAGATACTAAAAATCATTTCCATTTTTGTGAATGAAAAGAAGCCTGTACAAACATACTTAAACTTTAGAATGAAAAAATACAAAACAAAAACATGAACACTTTATGTCAGAAAAAAACCCCATCAACATTATATGTCAGAATCTTGTAAGGAACCTGGATTTCATGATTCCCAAGACAGCAATTTTGCCTTTACATTAGGAATATAAATGAGATTTACTGCTACTGACCTAATCCTAGATGCCAAAATGTATATCAGCTTTCTAGAAAACTTAATTTAAAATTATGGAAGCTACGAATGTGTTTTAGCAAGTAGACAGCATCTATAGCACACATACATACACACACTATATATGTCAAGAATGCTATAAAGTGAGCAAGTACTGTGCAAATAGAGTTTTTACAGTGATATGAACACCACTCTGGTTTTCCAGGGCCTTCAAAGTCTGTGAAATTATGATGTGTTAAATATTAAAGCTGGCAGTCTTGATATCAAAGGTTCCAATCAAATGCACAAGGAGATGGCACACCAAAAACCACAACCTATAAAGTTATAAAACCACATGAAAATACAGATTTTTCCTTAAGATCATATTAAAAACACAATCAGTGACATCAGATAATGTATTAACTGAATAAAGCACCTCTCAGAGAAGAAAAGGCTTCCCGTGCTGCATCTTGAGCATTTCTATCCTTTGATGGAAGGAAGTGGGCAGTGATACCTGAAAACCACTGGTAACCACTCAGGGATTTTCCCGAATTTTGAAGTGTCTTGGCTATGGAAAATGAAGAAAAGAACCATGATTATAACAATGAAAGGTTTCAGATTAACCAAGGATACATTTTAAACTGTTTAAAGAAGAACAGAAACTGACAACAGAATAGAACAAACTGACAAACTGTAAAAACATCTTCAAAAATATTTACAAACAGATATAAAAGTAAGGGTTCTAGGAGCAAAGCTCCCAAATCCTTCTCCAACACTGCCTTCACAAAATATGCATGCAAGTAGCACATTAGCTGAGAACTTCAGTACTTTTTCTCCTCCTTTCCATTTTTGCTGATCTTTTACAATTTCTCGACCTGTTTGGTTACAGACTTGGCACAAGATGTGACACTGAAAAGCTAAAATTTTCAAAAGTATTCAAGTGGCATAAAAACAGATTTTCTACTATTACTACTATGCCAAATTTTACTGGAAGTTAGGTGCGTAACCTGGTTTCTGACTGTCTTTGCAAATGCATAACATGTTTAGACATTTTTAAAGCCCACCAGGCACTTCTCCATGTTCAAGAAATAAAAGACCTAAATAGGATTCAATACCCAAACACAGTTAGCTGTGAAATTTAGTCTTTAGGAAGTTTATCCATCTATGTGTGTAGTAACAGAAATGTAGCAGTATTTCCAGGAGGAGGAGAGAGAAAGGAAGAGAGAGAAGAGAAAAAATAATGTGTTATGCTCCCGTAAACTAACTTGAAATGCTTCACTATTATAGATCTATTGATTATTACCAGAAAAATGCATTCTAGTAGGATCTCTCTTTTCAGACTAATTACTACAGGTCAAGCACATTTTTTTCAGGAGTGTTTGTATAGTAATTAAGATATTTCACCTGCATGAAACAGTCAATATTTTTATCTCATTTTTAAAAAAAAACTGTGCAAAACTCACTGAAATCCAAAGACTTATGTTTCAAAGTCTTCCAGATGACAGGAATATTTTTCTGTGGTTCATACTCTTCTGATGAAGGAAAAATATCATCATCCATACAGCTTATCTCACAAGAACAGCTACTGACCACAAAAGTACCCAAGGATTCTTCCTGCTAGAGACAAACATTATAAAATAAGCAAGTAAATACCATGCCAAGCAGTATGAAATCAGAACATTTTATCATTCAAATACATGTTTAAGCTACAAAAAATACTATAGTTCAACAGATACATATCTTAGAACAGTTCACAAAAAAATAGCATTAGGATTTCCCATTAGACTGCAGAACTGGCAAAACATAATGTACTCCTGTTGATATAACAAATGGAAGAAAAAGGCAGACTTAGTAACTGAGGACAGCAGATATAAAAAATTATGAGATCCAAGAATAAAGACAGAAAGAATACTATTATGAAGAAATGGAACCCCACAATTATATACAAGACAACTATGTTTTCAAAAAATAGTATAAACTAAGTGAACAAAGGAACAAAAGCACAAAAAGTAATAATTTTATAATTAACTTTGTATCAAATACTTGAAATAGAGCAAAAGATTAATAAGAAAGTTTTAAACTTTTTGGAACAATGAATAAAGGTAGTGTGTGTAAAAAAAAAATCTCTGTTATCTCACAGAGACTATCCTTTCCATCAAACGCTTTGATATCAGTTGTGATAACAGAAAAATGCATTTCCCAAGATCTATACATTGAAGTAATTTCTTGACAAGGAAGAAAAATAATTCTTCCCAAATGCTTTCTCAGGATCAGGAAGAGAAAAACACCCACTGCACCTTTTAAAGTAAAATGCACAGGCATAGTGCTTACTGACCAGTCTTTAACAATTCAGTGCTCATTACATTTTGAATATGCCACGTAACTACAGCATACATTTTTTGTGAAGTTGTTTTTGTTTGCTTTTTAATTTTAGAGCAATCAGAACCCTTACTCTCTCCCATCTGATTTTCCAATCAGCCTAATCTGCAGAGCACATTGACTACCAGCTTGGGTAATACCACTTGTCTATCTAAAAGCAGTATCAATTATGACAGAATTTACCTAGAAACCCTAATCAAACACCACTGCATGCTGTAATGCCAGATTCTATCAATTAAATTTCTTCCCAAAGATCTCAAATTTCATGTAGTGTCTAAACTATGCATTTTACTGAAGGCTTCTTAAATACCAAATTCACAAAAGTTATAATAAATCCAGATCAGGAAAGATAACAAATTGAAAAAACATGAAACCTTTGACAATTCCTAATAGTGATTAGAAATTTCTGAATATTCCTTTAGCTGATAAATTCATGTTCCGTGCAAAATGTCATTAAAAATAACATTAACATTACATAGTGAAATATTTATTGTATTTAATTTTAATGTATTTTTTTCTTTCCTGTGGAAAATAAAACCTATCTTACTGCAACTTTAAATATTTATCTTCATTTTAATCACAAAAAAGTCAGAAAAATAAAGGCAGAAAACTACAGTATGCATGAGAACTCTGTGATAACTCAACCCAACCATCAATGTTTGACTTCACTGAAGTGAAAAAGGATCCAGTTAAGTTAAAGAAGTACATTTGGAAATTTTAAGAAAAGGTTAAATTACAAAAAGATCGTTATCTGTGAGAGGAAACTCAGTTCTGCTGACACTGAAAGAGGTCATAGGTAGTTTTATAAGCACTGTAAACACTAAGTCTATTATCTAAGAAGGGCTGATGTTCTTTGATTGGACTTCATTTTATTCATTCCTCCAAGAAAGACATGAAAGTCAAGGCAATAATCTACTTTACTTGAATCAATTGTACCTCAGAGGTTAAAAGAAGTCAAGAAGATGTAACATAATAGCCCAGACAAAAACTGCAATTTAGCACAAACATGACACGCATTCCAACATTGCAGAAGACAAGCATCCAGCAGCATCTGTACCATTTCCTACTCATTGAATTACACCTTTGACTACTGCTATCAGTGGGTGCATCTTGCCATTCCCTAGAGGGATGCATGATTGCTCCTAAGTCTTCAGGTATAACTTAAAAAAATAAAGAAGCAGGAACACAAATCTGTAATTGAAAAAGATCTTAAGATGGTTTAAGCTACAAGAACCAAGGAAATTAAACTGTTTCAAAAGTTTCTTTTTTTTTTTATCTACAAGATACCACTTCATGGAAATGTACAGATTGTATAGCAGCATCACATGCTAGAAGTGCTACCACTTGCTTCTTGCAAATGTTTTGTTGTTTTAATAAATAAATAATTTTCACTGAGCAATTCATAGCATCCACCATGAAACAATCAATTTGCATTGTAGCATGGGCATTCAGAGGAGTTCTAAAGTAACACATGCAGAGTTGGCACCTCTTGGTCCTAGCCCCGAGTAAGCAGGCACAGACATGGTGATGTGAATGATGCCACTACACTGCTACTTCGGGTTTTGATTTAACATCACCTGGATTTTAACTTCACTATGCCATAAAAATCCATCAGAAGGGAAAAAAAAATGTTAACTGGAAAGGAAAAAGATCCAGCTTGCCAGTTTTTTACTCACTTTTATTAAGATTTATATAATCACCTTTGAAAAGATCTACAGATAAAAAATTTTTGGAAATTATTGTGAAATATCAGAGATCTCTTACAAGATGCAAAGTCTGCAAAAAAATTTGGGATGTCTGTTGATTTCAATGCCTATGATACATCACAATGACTCATTCAAGGCTCCAAAAACATTGGTAATCAATCACTTCCCACAGCAGCACAGGTGCAGGCTACAGCAGAAGTATTAAGCGTGGAACCTGGCACCCAAGGAACAACAGGCTCAATGCCAGCCTAAGCAGAGCTGCCATACTCTTTTTGGTAGCTATATTTAAATCCATACAAATGTTGGTCTTCCATTCCTCTCAACAGATTAAGTAATCTAAGAAGCTAAAACTTATAGACTGCCACAAACAGAGTAACTTTCCCTGAATAATAGTCTCATCGCTTTAAAAAGAAAAAATCAAGTTTGCTATAATGACATTTTAATTAAATCTTACAGAACCTATTTTATCGCATAACATTTTCATGTTACTTCACAGAAGCAATATATTTTCCCATTTGTTACACAGTTTCTCCCACACCCACTGTACATTGTGATACCAACCTAATTTTGGATCAGAGCCTGCATGCATGCATACACTTAACTATATTCACATAACTCATGTCATTGATGCAAGTGTGCTCAGAATGAAGTTAAGCAAATGCACAAGTGTTCCAAGATCCAAATTCTCCTGTTGAAAAAGCCTTGGAGCTAGGACTTTGACTGATATAGCTGAAATTCCATGCAGTGGTCTTTTATGAAAACAACAGATTGTCTTTTTAAAAAGCTTACATTCTCTGCTACAGAAACTGGTATAAAAACCTATCACAACACAATTCTAAAACTGATAACTCTCCCACTGAGCAGCAATGAGAATACAGTGGAGCAGAGAGCTCAGAAGACAAAAGATTATCTCTTTATTCTTTGTGATGTACCTTGATAACAGAACTCCTTGAAATAAATATAATGAGAGGGATCATATGCATCTTGCATTATTTTGAGTACAATGTACAGAATCATAGGAAAGAATGTCCGTTGCGCTAAAATACTTTCAAATAAAGTATCTTCACTATGAAAAGAGAACAAAAAAATTATCTTTCCTCAGAGAACTGGACTGAATCTGAAAGCAAATAGAGAAGAAAAGAAAATCCTTTATTTATTATCGTAGTGTTAGAAATAAATCAGAGCACAAAAAAAGTTTTTTGATATTTTGTTATTAAGTTCTGAAAACAAAACTACAAGAGTTATCTATATTCTTATTATGCAGAAGGGAAACTAAAGGTGTTGATGATTCCTCTCTGTGTGTGGAGACACGAGGCTTGACTCCATTTCAGAAGGCTGATTTATTATGTTAGATATTATATTAAAATGCTACATTAAGACTATACTAAAAGAACAGAGAGATCAGAAGGCTCAACAAGAACAGAGCAGAATGGAATAACAAAAATCCTGTGACTGCTCACAGCCTTGGCACAGGTGGCTGTGATTGGTCATCAATGGAAAACAATCCACATGGACCAATCACAGATGCACCTGTTGCATTCCACAGCAGCAGATAGTAATTGTTTACATTTCTCTCCTGAGGCTCCTCATCTTCTCAGGAGAGGAAAAATCCCAGCAAAGGATTTTCATAATATCATAGCTACATAAGGTTGCTTAGGAGAAGTATTGCTCAATGATGACAAAGTATTCAAAAATGCTACCCATAATGCCATAAACAAAACATGTTTTGAAACTCCTTCCTATTTTCCCTGACATCACTGACAAAGTCTAACTCTACAGCTAAAGTTCTAAATGTAGACTAACTAAAATAATGAGGAACTGGACAGGAAAAGGCTACAATGTTAAATCATATATAACCTGTAGGCTTGTGTGCCTTTAGTTTACATGGCACACAAATATCTCCTGAAAACCTTTTCTAAATTTACAAGTCACAGAACTCTACAAGTGTTTTAAAAATCTTCTCCAAAATGACCTGTATAATAGATCTCCTGCCATTTAACAGGGGCAAACTGCTTGCACTTCTGAGATGTGTTCCAGCTACAAGGTCAAGATCTTTTACAAACAGAAAAACACAGTATCAGTTTATAATAGGTAATACAATGCAATGGTCCATTATAAGAAAAAGCAGCAGCAGGCATGAGTTCTGTGTCTCTTACAGGCAAACAGGCTTCTTTCTTCTGCAAAGTGTAGAAAGAAAACTACACGATTCCCTCTAATTCTGGACTATTCAAACTTAAGGGCTGCAGTTTTCCATGCTGTATTGTTTGATATGTGTGTGCTCCCGCTCACTGGAACTCGGAAACAAAGTATTAATTATTAAATGCGGGAAAGAGCAAATGTGAAAGCATGAACAACAGCTAGTATGTTCACTACTGTCATCAGAGGTATGTTCCCATCAGCAGAAGCTCCAACAGCATTAATTTCTGTTTCTGATCTTTACAACGCCAACACAATGAAGAGAAAGAATACAGCAAAAAGGAAAAGCATTGTGCTGACAAACTAAAAAAAAAGTTTCACAGTTGTTTTTCCTAATGGAAAATACTCAGAATTTAATTTTTATTGAGTAGAAGGCCAATACACCTAATTCAAAGAATCTAGAATATGCTTCAGAAATTGTCTCCCGCCAGAAAAACCATTCTACATTTTAAGTGTATGAAATGAGTACCTTGGCAAAGCAAAATATTGATGAAACTCGGTATCTATATTATAGAGGTGACCTCGTTTTTCATCCTGAAGTAAAAGAGGCATTCCCAAATTTTGAGTATTAGTGTTTTATTACCATTCTTTTTTATTCTTACTGTTTTTTTGTAAAATGCCTACAAAAATTGTTTATCATATTTTTAATACTTTTAATAACAAAATATAGTATTTATGTCTTTAGCCTTTTCTGCATCACTATTTATGAAAGAAAAGTGGGTGTGTTTGAAAAAATCTTTAATTATTATGCATAAAACACGTTGAAGTTGCACAGAAATACATTAAACCAGAACAGTGAGTTCAATGCTATGTTCCCCTAGGCAAAAGGGCTCATTTTGCTGCCAGAAACAATCTAAACCAAATTTCTAGGCAGTCTTTGTAGTCGAACATAAAGAGACTTAGCTAAAGAAAATGCAATATAGAGTAGGAAAGACAGCAGAGACCCAAGGTGCACTATCTATAATTGCAAAATTATTTTAAAAGTAAATTCAAGGAATGTAAAATTAAGACCTGTGGCAAATAAAACAGACAAAATTAATATACAATTCAGTTAAAAATATGTTTCTCTTACAGCAGAAATTATAACAAAATTGATGTCACAATACTTGTTACAATTACACTTCACTGTGGAGTCTGTTAATATTTTCTACAAAATGCTTAAAAAAGTGGCTACTTTTACACATTGTTCATAATGGTGTGTTATTTTTCCCAATTTTCAGTAATCCCTTGAAAGCCTCAAACTAAAATTAGTTCTCCTTCTGAAGCAGTTTTTTTCCTGCAATACTTTATTATTATGGGATTGGCTGTTAAGTGCTGAATACTAACTGATACTTAAAATTTTCCACAGGCTTATAAGCACCAAATAGTGAGCAAAAGTACAATACTACAGGCATATCAATCTTGAAGGCATGCCTTTATTATTATGCAGTTAAATGATGCTAACAGTTATGACCTGAAAGACTGACTGGTTCTCCATATTTATAACTTCTCAAAAACTTAGCTTATTTTACTATGGCACAAAATAATTTATAACCAAAAGATATTAATGCTTTTGCAAAAGTCAGACTATTTTCCTTTTAAATATACATTAGTTTATGTACCAAAATTCAGGGCAAGCTGCTGAAAATCTTACCCCTTGCACAGTGTGACAGGTTTGTCTACAATGGATTGGAAATACTGTTTACTACAACACTACCTGAAACTGTAAGGCTTTAACCAAATCTAAAACATCTACATAAGAAGGGGAAAAGAGTTACTGAACAGATAAAAGTAAAATCTTGATTCTTATATCAAATGTTATGCATTTCAATATGATATCTCCTCTGATTTATGTAAAGCTTTGTGGTTTTCATTTTCCCTAGCCTGTCACATTGTAGTGATGTATGGTGCATTTTAGCATCAAGTTTGCCATGAGCAATAAAGTCAGTGCCCCCAAAGAAATATCAATATATTATCAGTCTTCTCCACCATGCCACATTCCCAAATTTTCCTTTATTCAGCCTATTTGGTTTTGTTTCACACAGTTGATATCCTTTTCACAGTCTCCCACACAAATATTTAATATTTTATTTTTGAAAGAAATCCAAAACTAGAAATTGACAGGATGAAATACAATTTACTTTCCAAGGCAAAATGGGGCCATCATGGAAGAAAAACACTGGGGCATTTTATCTGTTTGCAATAATAAAATTAAAAAAAGAAAGGGAGATGGAAGAGGGGAAGGCATGATCTATTGAAAGACATGCAGGAAATGTTGCTTAAGAGACATGAAATTTGAGATACCAATAGAACCATGTTCTGTAACAATTTCTGCACTTCAATCATCAATGTGCAGAATGACTTAAGAAGAGCTATAAAAAGATGACTGCAACAGTAGAAAAAAGATCATGATGCACTCTCTTCAGCAAAATACTAATACTTCAGAGGCTCAGGAAGAAAAGAAAATCATTTTAACTGCAAAATAATAAAATGAAAAACAGAAAAGTGATGAAATATTGTCTGTTTTGACCTTAGTTCTGCTCACATGAAAGTCTGCAACATTTAAACTACTGGAGTTCCTATTCATGTTCTGCTCTTTCTACAGAATCATAAATTAATAGAATTAATTCCAATAAACTAATAATGATTCCTTTAAAATTTTTGACCAAGATAATCTCCACATAATTAGAAGTCACTCATTAGGTGTATTTTTCATATGGAAAAAAAGCAAAACCCAGAACATTCAAAACTCAAGCACTTACAGGTTAGCAAGGTTTTAAATCATCCACATTATAACCAAAATATCAAAAAGAGACGCCACCTCCCAACAAATCAACACTCATTTGGTTCATACCATTTCCTAATACAATTGTGTTCTACAGTGCAGCTCTTCTACCCAGGTTGCACACGTGCTTCACTGAACCACACTGACTGAACACCTTGAGGTTTTGAGATTCAAAAAACCACACAAGTATACTACCTGCACTCATTCACTTGACACAAGTGCACTTGGTCATTCCTAAGGGCAAGTTCTGAAATTCAGCTAAATATGTACACTGTTACTTGAATGTAACACCTATATGAGAATATGGTGGTTCACTCCAAATTGTGACAACACAACTAGAAAGCATGCATATAGCTTTAAAGGAAAAGAATATTTGCAGCCTACTTGCCTTATTCTCCAGGTGTAGTTTTAAAAAATGAAGGTAGGCCACAGGTGCAAATGCATCAGCCGAATGCATGACCACCTTGGCTGAATCTCTGAAATACAAAATTTTTATCATTAAATAGTATAGTATACATATTAGAGACTATATCAAATAGTATACATATGTAGAGAGAGACAACACCTAGTCACTGTATAACACAAAATCTAATGTAACTCATTGAAAATCTATTAATTTCTTATCAATGTTTTCATATAAATTAAGACCAAGTTAGTTATATAAAACCATATTGTTGAACAATACATTACCTTCACAACTTTTCAATTTTCAAAAGGAATAAACTATACTTCCCGAGTGAGCTGGCACAGCAGATGCAGCAACAACCATAAAACCAAAGATGAAATGCAAAGAGTAAGCTTGTTTTTGTTACCTCACCACCTGGGGCCCCTGAAGCAGCATTCAGGCAGGGGCACAAAAGAAGGGACACAGGCAGTCCAGAGACTTGGTCCATGCTAAAGCATCACCAAACCTGCGGGTCCCGCCTGCATCTCAGGGATTGGCATGGGTGCTATATCTCACTGTGCTTTCATCTTTCCCACAGCCAGGCAGGAATCTCAAGCGTGTTCAATAGGGTCCCACAGTCTATCACAGGCTTGTGTTATCTAAACACAGATGCTCTACTCATCTAACACATGAGGCCAAAAACAATTACTATGATACATATGTTTTTGACACCCCAGCTGCAAGTCACTTGAGAGTATTTACAACCCTCCTTGCCAATCTTCCACTCTTTTCCCACACTCCTAGACCAATATTAAGAGAATTAGTTAGCTGCAGTCTATGACAGTGTAAACTACACTGTGTTGTAGATTCCAGAGACTAATACATAAAGCAACCTTTAAATTCCATCAATAGGAAATTTTTCAAAAGTCCATTGTTTTGATAATGCTTGAGAGATTAGTTTCTGAAGTATTAACAACATACAGTATTGCATACTGAGAAATCGACTGATCCAGCCATCTTGCATCTGATAGTGAAGACTACCAGACACAACTTTTTAATGCCAAATGTGTTGGTAACAATGTTAAACTTCCTGTGTGCTGATTCAAATTAGTTAATTTTAGTTTTCATTTTTACAGACACAATCTGTCACACTTTGATTCACAAGAGGCAGTATCTGTTATATCCATATGCACAGTTTTACTACTTAAGAAAAAGGTAGCTCTAAGAAACAAACATCAGAAGGTGAGAAACTCAAGGAAAACATAAGAGAAATTCAGATGCAGTAAAAGAAAATCTGAAAGTTGTTGAAAGTAAGCAAAGGACACATAATTTTCCGGAAACCACGGTGCCCTTGGTACCTTCATAGTGTTCAAAGAGATGATATAGATAGATTTCTAGTAATATCACATAAAACCAATGCAAACTCAAAATGGTTGAAGCTTTGGCCAGATCCCAAAAAAAGCGTAAAATTAACAGAAATATCTGTTCTATAAAATGTGTTTTGGGATTTAAAAATAACAAAACATCACAAAATAATGATAAATACTTTTAACATAAGAAGATCCACTTTAAGCAAACTTTTAAAGTCTTTTGATGAATAGGCCTCAGGTTCATTCTTGAGAGCAATTATCAAGATTCTTTATGATTAAAATATTGGTTTTATTTAAGATATAAGATACTTTATACATAGTTCCTTCAGATTAAAATCATTGTTTTCAAGTGACAATGGTGTCTTCTAATTCTAACAGAAATAAGTAAAAAAAAAAATTGGTGGAGAGCAGAATAGTTCTGTTTACATCCAATTAGTTTCCAATTAAAAAACCTAATCAAGTCCTGAAGTTGACAGGTCATATCCAGCTTGGAAAATAGTAAAAAAACCCCAACCAACTCAAAACACAGGAAAAGCAGAAATTTAAAATGAAAAACAATGATTTGTGAGACCCCAATAAAGTCTATAAGGCCATTTCACACTAAAAATCTGAATTTTGAGTAGGAACTTGACTACCTAAGATGATTCATGTTTGATTGTAATGGAAACACATGAATTTTGTTAAGGAAATTTTCAGAAGACTGAAAAAAAACCGAACAACAGTTGAAAAACTGTCTCAATCAGCTATTTGTTTTGAAATCAAAATCATCTGATCTCTCAAGACTTCTATATGATCTAGAAAGCATCCAGTAATTTTACAACACTGTAACTTTCTGCAACTCTGTAACTTTCTCAGGACAAACACATCAAGCTAGAACAAGACTAAGAGTACAATCAATGCTTCTCAGAACATTACTATTTTTTCATGTTTACAGAAATTAAATAAAATTTTATAATTTTGCTTTTAACTCCAAACTTAGAATTACAAGCCTAAACACAGAGCTAATAGTAAGATATAGAAAGGAAAATGGTATTTAAAATGTGACAATTTACTTTCCGAAAGATCAAACTATCCTGCATTCCATGAACAAACAGGCCTTTATCACAAGAGTAGATATTAGATGGTACTCTTATAGATGAGAAATAGATCTTTAAAATTTCAAGAAACGTTGATTAATTGTACTTTAAGTACCAGCATGAGAAGGACAGGAAATGCTTGGTAATTTCCAACACTGAGAGTGAGAAAGCTGACAACTAGATTAAAATAGACTACCTGGGAAAACCAGATAAACCCCAATCAGACTCTTGTTCAATATTTTGGTTGTAAGATTTTGCTTTCACTACTAGATATTGTTTATTTTCAAATATATGTTTCACTCAATCTGTCATGCTTCCTTTGTGAGGTACATTTTTGAATGAAGACAGAGAAGAATGGCAAGAATTCAACTTAACATTCAGAAGTAAAATTTGTCATACAGTCTGACATTGAAGAGACTCCCACTTCTCCATAGCAAGGAACATTCAAGGTTGTATTTTATTTTTTCCTGAGCCAGCATATTTTTATATTTTGCAAGGATATACTGTAGAAACATATCCTGCCAAGCTTGAGAGGGCAAAAATCACTGACCAGTGAAAACACTACCTGCAAATAGTGTTATAAATGACAGGCATACTAGATCTTCTCCTGTTTTAGGTTTATGTGGCAATGTTTTGGTTGCAGGGGTTAGTGTTCAGCGGTGGTCTCTATGATGTGAGACCAAGGGATGCTGAACTCATCAGCAACATTGGTGGTGTCTCAGTGATAACATATTTTAAAACTATGCTGCAACAGGAGTGAGAAAAACATGGTAGTGACAGCCCTGCAGACACCAAAGTCAGTGAAGGAGTGAGCAGAGCACTTCAAATGCCAGAACAGATTCTATGTAGCCTGTGGAAAATACCGTGGTGAAGCAGGTTGCTGCCCTGCAGGCCAGGAAGGAGACATCAGAGCAGATACACAAACTGAGTCTGTGCAGAAACCCACACAGAAGCAGTTTTTCTGACAGGACTGAGCCCCATGGAAAACCCATGAGGAACAGTCTGTTCCTGAAGGACCATGCCCCATGGAAAGCACTTGCACTGGAGCAGTTCTTGAAGAACTTGCCTGGTGGGAAGGACACACATTGTAACAGTTCATGAAGGAGCCATGGAAAAGACCCAAGCACGAGCAGGGGAAAAGTGTGAAGGGAAGGGGGCAGCAAAGACTGTTACGAGCTGACCGTTTCATTCTCCACCTCCTTGCACTGCTCATTGGGGAGGATGTAGAAAAGTCAGGAATGATGAAGTGAAGTTAAGCCTGGTGAGAAGGTATATTTGCTTCCCACTATGCTACTTTAAAAAAATTATTTATTAAATTTGGCAATAAATTACATTAATTTTCCCCAAATTGAATGTGGTTTCCCATTACAGTAATTGGTAAGCCATCACATTGCTCTCTTCTTGACCTACAAATCTTTTCATCTTATTTTCTCTCCCTCTCTTCCTAAAGAGGGAGAGTGAGAACAGCTTGGTGAGAACTTGGCAGCCACCCAAGATTAATCCATCATACCTGTGTTGAAGGCAAAAGTATTCTTTAATGTCTTCCTTAGAAACTTTTAACTCAGGAGATGTTTTGGAGTTGTTCAGAATTTAGGGATCTTGAAAATCCTGACAGGTTTTAACCTCTAAATTGCAATGCTTACAACACCATTTAAGCCTTAAAAATTGCGTCAGGATTTAGTCCTGCTTTAGGAATGGTAATCCCAAATTCAGTGCCCGCACTGAAACTCTCCAAAACCACACACTTCTCTCTTTCACTGCCCCCTGACCCTGTTTTCCCCTCCCCATGGGTGGGATGGAGTTGAGAATTGGAGGCAGGAAAGGCCAAGATCATGGGTTCAGATAAGAACAATTTACTGGAAGCAGCAGTGAGATAAGAAAATGAACAATATCAGTACAATATTAATAACAAAAGAATACAATGTGAGTGATTCACATTCAAAAACACTCATTGAGAACCCTGCTACAATGAACAATACAGATGGCTCCCCCCTGCCAGGTTTTTTCAACAGGGAGGAACACTCCTCTCTCAGAGAGAGAGGGAGAGAGTTCCTGAGTGCCTTTCCCCCAACCCTGGGGGGTCCTAGGGCAGTGTAGTGAGGTCCTATCAAATAACATTAGTGTCCTCGGCAAGGCCGCCTCCCAGCTATTGCAAAACTCTAAACCCGGCCTAGCTGAAACCAGGAGACATGTATACCTGAACCATATATATCTAAACATTTGGAAACTCTACAAGCAGAGTAGAGATGATTACAAAGTCTGGTTAGATTCAGTGTATATGAAAAGCAAGAATACAAAGTAGAAAAAAATTCATAACTTATTTAAAGAAGAAACTATAGAATATTTTTCTTGTGAAGTTCATACAGTTAAACTCATTGAAGAAGTGTTCAAAAGTCCACTGTGCCACATATTTATTATTAAATATTCACTAATTTAAATATTTATGTATTTTTTGTGCTTTTATTTTTCACTTTTATTACTTGGAGTATTACCAAGAGAAATAAAGACTCTTATTACTCAGCCATACCACCTCTGCTTCAGCTTTTCCTAGTCACTTGAACTGTCTTTATATCACTGATAACCAGATATACTTTTAGAATATATTACAATATATTCCTACTTAAACTGGTCTTTGGTTGATCCCAAACCAAGGGCATAATCAACCAGTATTTCAGTGGACATCTGCCAAGATTAGCTGCCAATGCTTTAACCACTTTGTCTATTGATCTCCTCCCAAATGCCGTGCAATGAAATGGAGCTAACAGTTCTTGGTTCTCTATTCCTTACACAGACAGATCCAAGTCTTAAAGAAAAGTGAAACAAATGGACCTGCACCATGAAAGCATTACTCATGCCTATATGCTCCATAATCTGGACCTGCACTAAGATGACTGAGAATCAATCACCAGTACATGATTACTGGTCTGTTTACTTGCTTCAGAAAAAGAACAGCAGTTAAAATATTTTACTTGAAGCAGCCAGGCCCAGCTACTTAACAGACTTATAAGAAACAACACACAAGTATTTTGCACAGCTCACTACACAGATTTTAGCTATTAATGTCAAAGGAATAAACTATTCAGTGTAATTGAGATGGATTCATACAAAATTTGTATTTAAAATACCCTCTAGTAATTGAAGAAAAGTGTTTATTGTTATCATTCTAAGCTACTAAACTTACACACACATATAAACAGTTAATGGAACCCACAGGCTACTGAAGTGGCACTTTATCAAATTTAGCTGTAATGAAAGATAAATATTACAGGCAATTCACACTTCATGAAAGGATAAAAGTGTCAGTGTATAGGTACCAGTTTTACTGCAGGCCATAATCAGCAAGTAAACGAAAGTGCAAATGTCTAAAAAGTTTATAGCCCTCTATGAACGCCTCATCATGTCAGGTATTGATTTAGGTTTCCAGATAACTTTGCCAGTGTTAAATAACATGAGTGTCTGTGAACTTAAAGAACGTTTTACCTCTGCAGATGCCATGTGTAACCTCTTACCACCTCTAGCTGTCTCAGACTAAACTTTAAGATGCTCCCATTGTTTTAATATAATATATAGAAGAAACTGTTCCTTACACAACTATTTTCTTCTTAAACAGAGGGCAGTCCAGAGTGAACGTTTCATATTCTCCTCCTTCTCCACAAACATGGACTCCATATTTTTCAGAGAGCTATCAAGAAAGAGAAATTTAAACATGTAAGTATTACACTAAAGAAGTTTATTAAACACATTTTGCTGAAAATGTCAAAACCAGTACATACTAGTTGCTAGCTGGGGTTAAGCCACATGTTCTTTCTAAAAGCCTACACATTACAAAGCTGAAAAAACCCAATCATCATACAGTCAGGTCTTGATTTCTTTGTGTGCCTCTTACAGTGATTAAAATTACCAATGTGTTATATTTTAAGCAGAACTGGCACTGTAATATTTAGATTAACAAACTGATTCCTGGTTCCTCTTTCTCAGTGGCCATGAAAGCTGGTTCAGACTCCCATACTTGTCTTTCTTTAGCATGTCTATTTCACTTGGAGGAGAAACTTTTACTGATTCAACACAAGGAGTAGCACTTCACATAGAAGTATATACCATGAACACATTTTTTGATGAGAGATTCAGAATCTGTATTCTATGTTTAGGTAAATATTCTTTCAAAAAAATCTAACAAAACAAATGAGAATTTCATAAGTCAAAAGCAAAAAGCTAAAGCAAGATCTAAAGAGAAACACGTTGTTTCTTTCATAAATTGTACTTAATATACTTTCTAAATCAACATATATTTATGAATATTCCTGAAGCTTCGGATATCTCACTCAAATACATAACTAGATAAAAACTGAAGCATTCAAAATATGAGACATGACTATCTTAATTAATTCCTGCTTTACAAATGAGCAGCTGTGGAGCATGAACTGAAGTTCTTTTGCTGGAGTAAGGAGTGCATAACTGCTCAGTGGCTCACTCTACTACTGTTTCAATGTACTGTATTGATAGACAGTAATCAAGCACCAGATCTGAGCATGGGGACACCCTCTCTTTGTCTTCAGCAGAAATTCATGTCCCCAGCAGCAGATTATATCACCTTCTAAAGTTCACTGCAGTGATTCAAGTCAAGCCCTGTCCAGGTTTTTTAACATTAAACAAGTACTAACATTCTGCTTTAAGTGACTCGTAAGAACTTGAACTACAGTCCTTAACTCCATTGCAAACACTAATGTTACTTTTGGGAATATTTATTTAACCCCTTTATGCCTTTCCTTAGAGGAACAGAAGCCCACCCATGATGCTTCTGCAGTCAAAGTAGAAATACAGTTCTCCAGAACATCAGAGGGCTAGAAAAAGTCTGTCTGGAGGCTAGAAAATATTCCAAATCTGCTGCTTCTTTTGAGGCAAATATAAGACTGTGATATTTATACATCGTAGATTACATTTTTATATGGTCACTAGAATATTTGTGCAGCAAGTCTATTACATATATGCAAATGATACGGTATTTTTATTGTTGAAGCTGAATGTAGTTCATGTTACTTTACAGTTCTCTTTCAAAGCTTCTTACTTAAAAACTTCAAAGAGTGTTTATAACTTTGGTTACTTAAACCAAAGGCCTGAATCATCTTCAGCCATTATTTCACAGAAAAGGAAAATGCTCTGAGAAAACAATACCTTGGTAATGTTCTATGTGAATAATTAGTTGTGTGCTGCTATAAAATCAAAATCTCTTTTGGAGCATGTTTGAAACATTTTTTCAGTATCTTGTTATGAGAGTTATTTTTAATTTTCCCTTTCACATTCCCTTTCAAAGAAAAGGAGCAAAAGAGAACCTTTAATCAAGTGCTCATTAAAAAATTACACTCCTGACATAAAAGAGAACTCCATCTGTCAACAATGGCAACAAGGTTTCTATAGGACAAATACATCAGGGATAATTAATGTTGATGCAACAAGAATGGACAACCTACAAAACAGTTAGTCAAAACCTTTTATTCTTACTCTATTTGAAAAAAAAAAAAAAAAAACAAACCAAAACAAAAAACCCTAAAGAAAACTATTAAAAATTGAAAGAGAGAAAACCAGAAAAGATCTTTCTAACTGCAACCTTTCCACAGTGAAAACATGGAGTGACTGTTTACAAATCACTTTCAAAATTGGTAGCTCTGCTTGTAAACAGTGTCTAGAATAATTATTGGCAATTAACATTGAATACTCAGAAAATCTAAGACTATTTCCTATCTTTGTTGTGAGAAATTCTCATTTTCAATGTCACTGGCTTCAACATCATTCTTGACACCAATTATACAAGGTGCTAAAGGGTTTTCAGTTCTCACAAATGTCAACAGGACCAAAAGATATTTAGCAGCTCATAGAACAGATCCTTAACGTTCATTTAACAAAGTCAGTAATATTTTTCAAATGTCATCAATGGCATGAGAATTTTGCCTGTTAATAATTTAGAATATTATCATTATTTGAGGACCTATTATTTGGGTTTGCAAATTGGATGCTACATTAATAATAATAGAATAGAATGGACTCTTAAGTTTTATGACTGCTAAATCTGCCTTCTAGTACAGATGAGCCAGGAAACTGCAAATTCACAAGTTGAACAATATTAATTGCAAGTAATACAAGTCCACTTCAAATTCCAAAAGCAATCTATGATTAAACCATCTTCCAGGCTACACAAAGTTCATCTTAAGTACCCAATGAGATATAGAACATACATATAAGTGAGATACAAATAAATGACCAGTCCAAACATTACCTAAAGAGCAGTCTCTTCCTACCACCTTGGGAATGAAACACAAGGAATAAAGCTTCCTTCTTTAACTTTCATAATCAAAGATAAATATTTGAATTCAAGTACTTCCTTTTTCAAGTGAAGACTTTGTTCCCAGACAGAAATTGTAAGACTTAATAAACTCTTTACATTTACAGAAATGCTCTTTACATCAGGATGTTCTCATCAAGTTTTGAGGCAAGCATACAAATAAACATTTTCCTATTGCTTATTGGCAGAGCAGAATTACAGACAAATATAACATTAATGTCCATTTGCCATTCTATTAACAAATTCAAAGGACAGTGGGATCACAACCTGAGACATAAGTTGACAGAAAATTCTTTAGTGTAAAAAGCTGAGACTTCTGTTACAGAGGAAATATTGGGACATGAAAGTAATGTAATAATTTAGCAATTATCTAGCAACCATTCCTCAAAGACTAATCAAAGACCTATCAATTAGAAAAAAATATTAATTCAAAAACTTTCCTTTCTGCAGTGCTGATGTCCTGAGCCAGTAATAGCCAGCCCTGCTGAAACTATGGCAGATCATGCAGATTATCATTGCACTCCTAAGTTCAACATTCTGAAAGTAATGTGAAAAAAAAAATTGCAAAAAAGCTTTTCCCACTCACTAGTCCTCCATTTTTCTACTGCTACTGCAGAAAAAAACAACTTACCTTTATGTCAGTAATTATTATAATTTCAAAGTAACTTAGAAGACTGAAAAATTAGGATAATATGTTTTCAAAATCAAATAACTGAGTGGAGGAAATCAGGGCTGGATTGTGGATTTATTTGTTGGGGATTTTTTCTAACCACCACTCTTATAATGCCTCAACCAGAAATTTTTTGCTAAAAGGAGAATGACTAGTTCATGCTTATTTCTTATATATCCAAAAGACAAATTCTAACAGGTGTATTATAGCAATACAAGTTAATTTTGGTCTCATTGACAGTTCCTTAATGTAAATGTTTCCAAAAAAAAAAAAAAAAAAAAGAAGTGAGTGAGTTCTATTTCCAGATCAGTAGTACAAGTCCCAAATTACTCAACAGATATGACATTTTGTGGCTCTTTCTGGGCACTGAAATTATTTAGATATCAAGTGATTTTCAACAGAACTGAAGAACATAGAGAACATTACTTTATTAATTCCAAACAATTGCAAACTGCAAAAACTCACAAACTTGCATATCACACTAGGAAAAATGCTGTAATGAAATACCCTCCACCTAGCAGAATAAACGACTATGGTAATGTAACATCAGATGTCACCACAGAACTCAAAAAACAATTCCAAACAACAGGAAAAAACTATATTAGCAAAAAAAAACCCAACAAGAAAAACAAATTTACTGTAAAATTTGAAATTTTTGGTTAGATAATAGAGTAGAAATCAAAAATCATGTGTGTATAAAGCCATGGCAGTTTTGGATATGTACAGTGTTAAACATTAAATCATTGTGGTGTTTTATATGGTATGGTCAGAATATTAAATTTTATGTCTCTTCCTTACTGGAAACTGTGAACTCCTTGTTTTCATATTCTGTCTGCCAGAACTTCTGATGCTGAAAACTTCACTAGTTTGTAAAAGAGTATTTTTCACATCGTAAGTATTTTTCTTCTGTTTATAGTTAATGATTTGGTTTTATAAGGCCTTAAAGCCAACTATGTATCTAGTAAAAAGAAGTATTTGTAATGGCTTTGACTTTCCTAGCATACATATGCACAAGCAACAGCCAAATGAACAAATTATCAGTTGTGTAGTCTTCCCTACAATGACCTGACAAGCACTGGAAGAAGTGCCAGAGTGCCCTATTTGTACATTTTAGGCAGTCACTGCTTTGTTTATTGCTGTATTAATAAAAGATAAAATAATCAAATGTGGGTTTTGAGAAGTGTTAAACCATAACAGTAATAATTTCAGTGAAACTACATAAGTAAGAATCACTTTAATTAAGATATCAAACCTGATGACGAATATATGCAATTCACAAAAAATACCAGGTACTTTTGGATTTCATAGTTTATTATTTTCTTTTTAAAATGAATAATGGTGAAATCAAATGCCCAAGAATACTTCTTATTAGCACAATTAAAATTGCAATACTTGCTGCTACAGTTTTAAAGAAATCAAGACTGATTCAACTGAGGTGAGTAGTTATCCAGCTGCAACCCCACTGAGGCTGCAACCTGAATTTTGATTACAGAAGCTTTCTGTGAATGCAGAATGTTGAGATGATTTTAAGAGATACGTGAAACAAGACTTACAAAAAAAGGTAATGAATGGGATTGTACACCAACTGGTTTACATAGCAGATGGCCAGGAAGGAGGGGGGGAAGATTTCTGGGCAGATTCTCCAGGTCTGAAGCAACAAATCTCAAGTTAAGAACAGACCAATACCATCTCTTCAGGTAAGGTTATTTGAATGTTATGTACCTCAATTATTTCTTGCCAGCTTTCCCAAGTAGCAATTACCTATCTTCTCCTCTCCTTGTAAATAACTTTAAAAAAGGAGTTAAACATAAGATATAATTACTATGTAACTCCTCTATCTTTCAGTAGGAAAAGAGTTTTTAAAGTTCTAGTTACTTTTTCTTTCTCTTCTGCATGTTAGCCACACCCTTAAGTGTTCCAAAACAAACTACTTATGAAGCTAGGTTGACCAGTAATTTTGTGGACATTTAGACAGCCTACACTGAAAGCTACATCAAGATCCTTTTAAGAGACATGCAATCACTGTGGGTATCTAACAGGCTCAAGAACAAGGAATTGTGGTAAACTGGTATTGTCACAGACAATACATGAAAACACAATTTCAGAACTTATTCTTAAAGTTTACTTAGCTTGATGTTTGATGCTTCTACATCAAACTTGAAGAAGCCTCAAGTACAAAATCTGGTCTTTTGTCTTTTCCGTAGTTGAATTATTTTTCTTTAAATAAATCTACTAGCTCTGCCAACAAGCATTATCCTGGTATGAGGACACACA
Organism: Onychostruthus taczanowskii; assembly: GCF_017590055.1. Classification (NCBI taxonomy): domain Eukaryota; kingdom Metazoa; phylum Chordata; class Aves; order Passeriformes; family Passeridae; genus Onychostruthus; species Onychostruthus taczanowskii. The sequence continues at coordinate 11,636,260 of NW_024496525.1, read as the reverse complement.
GTCCTTTGCACAGAATCAAATACATCCTCAAGAATACATCTCTTACTCAATTTTTAAAGGCCCCACTGTATGCAGTCAGATTGTATAAATGGTAGGAAACCTGCAAATAGGAATCTTCGGGGAAGTTTTGTATCACCTATGACTTTGCCACTACTATTTCTTGCTGTGAAAGTCTCTAATGTACAATTATTTAGCTGTATCATACTGATACACCAGTTAGTGTTCCTGCAATATTGAGGTTTCATGCCTTTAGTTTGTTTTAAAGATGGTGACACCATTTGTGAACTATGTCAAGAAATAATGTTTTTTGATAAGAAAAGTGCTTAGCAAAGGCTTATATTCTGTGTACAAAGCTAAGCTTTGGGTTAACACCTAATTTATGAAAATAATTTTTATTAAGTTAATTTTACTGAATTTCTGCCTGTGTTTCTTTTTAACTGCAAGTTTAACTATATGAATATCCTTTAAGTTATACTCACCTCCAGAAGAGCAGGCTGCATTTCACCTATAGTTTTTCCTAGATGTTTATCTGGATCTAAACCTGCAAAAAAACCCCAAAAATATGTAAAAATATTTCTTATGAAGTATTATTATGACATCAAGAAATGTCTAATTTTTTTTCTTCTTAAAAAATATTACATCTCCCTTAGAAACTCCACATTATCTAAAATAATTACTATCCTAAAGAAAATACACTGAGTCAGAATTTTCCCTAATCTTTGGGCAAATATTTTCCAGTTTTATGGAAAAACAAAGCTAGTTACCATTTCACTACATGTCAAGTGGAAAAGCTATTGTATCTCTTTCTTAGAAATTCCACTAACCAGTGAAGTAAACACACAAGTCCATGGTAATAAAAATACTACAAGGATACTACCTCTTTAAGTCAGAAGTTACCTTTGTAGATACTTATGGAATTAAAATATAATTTAATGTTTTTATACTTCCTGCAACTGGAAGAGACACCGGCTTATAATGAAAAGTTCTTTTGCCAAATCCCATTCTTAGTGTATTCTATGCAACTATAAAATGTAAGATTAAAAAGGATGGAGATATAAAGAAAACTCAGCCTTACAGAACGTACTAAATGTTGCACCTTTAGATCCATCACAAAATATTCTGTATTATGTCTACATTTTGATTTATTTTTCTTTGTAAAAAAAGTAAGCCCTATTAACACTTGATAGCAGCTCTGATTTGGTCCTCTGTATTCCTGTTTCAACTTCTTGACTTTTTAATTTTGGCCAGCTCATGGCATTTAACAGTCACTTGTCAGGATAAACCAAGTAACTGGCAAAAATGAGCAGTGGGATAAAATAATCCAGGAACAACTGTTTCAAAAGCTGACATCTTCAACCAAGTAAATATGCTAGTTGGATTTGATATAAAGTTGTCAAAAGGTCTTACCATATGAAGCAAATGAGAAAAAACAAAATTATAACTCCTGAAACTGAAGGAACGTTGTGAAATTTTCAGTTATCCCATTTTTTACTACTCCTAGTTATTGTGGTTTGGGCTCCTTTTTGTACTGATACAATACTTGTCTATTTTTTCCTACTCTACTGCTTCATAATAGGTATCATTACAGAGCTGCCACCAAAATTACTCCATTCAGAAGCAATTTCTAAAATATGTACCTTGCAAAGCACTTTAGATTGTTGATGATGAAAGCTGTTATATAAATGTACAGTACACTATTATATAAAGTCATTGCTGAGTTAAAATAGCTAATATGTGTCTTAATTTTTACAATCATGATCTTGGTATATTTAAATTCCTGTGAAACTAAAACAAGTTAGAGTGAATGAGATTTCACAACACTATGAAAGTTTTTAAATATTTCATTGAAGTACATTAAAAATTCCCTTATGATGTGGGGGAATGCTTTTAAACTGCTTAATAATTAAAGTTTAAAAAGACTGAGGTTTTTTCCGCATTCTATTCCTTTTTTGTATTGGTTTATTGCTTTTTTTTTAACACACTAAAAATGTATGTGCTAGATATATGATCATAATTTATTCTTGTGGAAATAGTTTTCAAATATATTAATTCAATTTCAATAGTTAAATGGTTCTGGTGATCTCTTCCAACTTACATCAGCTTAGCATTTTGTCCCTGATTATAATGGGATAGGTATTAGGCCAAACAAGCAATTTCTCTTGACGTAAATGAAAGAGTACTGCATTACAGTATAATTTCACACATTTATAGTAACATTCTTCCTTTAATATAATTACTTTGCTAAGATAAGCAACCTTTGTCTCCTTGATAAAAACAGATTGATTTCCTCTAAATTTAAACCAAGGGATACATTACAAACATATGAGAAGGGAAGAAGTTCTCAGAACCAGACACACTGACATATCACTTCTTTCACAAGGTTCTCTTTGGTAATATGGACATATATTCTGTGCAGTAATGAATGCAAATCAATAATTTAAAAGAAACCATAATACAAATACTTTATGAAATACAAATAAATTGCCTATGTATACACTATGGGTAAACTCTTTAGTGATATCCCACATGTACATAAAAATCTGTGAAGTGCATGTATCCTTCCTGTATCTCAGCAGAATTCTATTTTTGGACAGCTTGCATTTATTTAGAAACATAGTACTTTTAGCTTCCAACAGGTTAATATTGTGAGTGAATAGAGACTGTCTGGAAAAGGCATCAGAAAGCAATGCAACTTTCAATTTGCAGAACAGTAATCCACATCTCCAATCTCTTCTGCTGTGCATGCATCGATGAAGCTGTATGTCTGTTGCTACAATTCGTATAATAAAGTATCTGGAACTATTCTTACAAAATAGCTTTTTTAAATCTGTACTTCTATTTGGTACACTTTATTGATTCAGATTCTTAAAATGGCTTAGACTAATGAGAAGAATAATGTATTGTAAATTCTTAGTACCACATCCTCCAAATTTATCCTCAGTGGAACTAGATGTGAAGGAAGCTGAATGGATGGATAAACCAACAAAAAGGTCCAGGGCCTGGATGACTCTATGTAGAATTAAAAAATTAATTAGGAAGGGAACTATAATTTGCAGGACTGACATCTATTTTATTTAACTTACATGTATCAATGGGGGGCAATTAGAATTCAATTAAAATATTAACTTTTATTACTTCCCTGACTGACCTTGAAGTTAATGCCTGTTTTATTTAATTGCATCATCTATGAATAAATGTTAACCCTAGAATGTTATGGCCCATTATTTTCAATGCATTTTTAACTCCCCAACTGAACTGCATTCATCAACTTATTATGTGCGTCCAAGAGAGCAAATGGGGGTTTATTTCTCTGAGATAGACTAGTATATGATAACAGAAACACCTCAAAAATTTGATAATGCTGTTTTTGACAGTGTTCAGTAAAAATAATTACGCTTTCAATTCCAGTTTTGTAGTCTAGTTTGACTGTAAATCAGTAAGCAATAGCACAAATGGTATAATCACTTCAAAGTAATTGCTACTCCATCTGTAATTTCTGATAAATCCACTGACAGGAGCAGAACTCCTTCCTGCAGATATCAAGAGTGGTTGCAGAATGCTCTTATGCACAGCCACAAGACAAGTGTAGAGAGCTGCAGCAATGTCAAGAGATTGGGGCAGAAATTCATGGCTTTGTCCTGTGGTGAAAAAAAGAACACTACTAAAAGGCATTTCACTACTGTTGCAAAGGAACCATATTTTAAATAGCTCACTTTGTACATAAGTATTAGTGTAGCATGAAACCCTCACCTGAGGGGCAACTACCTGATATTACTTGCATTTATCAAGACCATTAGAAATCCAAGTTACATTTTCATGGCATTGCATTCAGTTAAAAAATCCACATTCTAAAGCCTTATCTGACTAACAAGAACATGTTTTATATATGCTCAGAATTTTAAAATCATCTGGATTCTTAAGAAAGTCTTTTAAAATAAAAAAAAAATCTATTTTCTCTTCTTAGTAAAATTTCAAATAGATAAAAATAAATCATAATTACCAGTTTCAAGAAATATTGGTATATAAAGGTCTTCTGAAAGTTGCATTGAACCAAACTCTAAGCCATAATATATGAACATATTGTAAAAGAATCATAACCACACACATCAATAAAGCATGAGTTAACCATTATGTGTAGTTAAAATAGGGGGGAAAAAAACCCAGCCTTTCCTCACTAATCAACCCTACAATTCAAAAACTTGTTACTCAGAGAATTCTTCCATAAAATAATGTAAAAACAAATCTCCAAAATTGATACTATCATATTCTTCTTGAAATATCATATTCATAGGATTAGGATAGGCTTTTGGAGGAAAAAAAAAAAACAAACACCTATTTTAAAGTTACAAGAATATGAAGCTTCCTTTTTTCCCCCGAATTCTTAAGAAGTAATATTGAGAAGAGTAGTAACTGCCTTCACTATGAATGCAAGGGACTAAGACTTAACTTCTGATGATGTAGGCCTGTGTAATCTGCAACAAAGTTTCTGGAGAGATCCTAATCAGCTGCTCACCAAGAGTAGAATTATTTAGAATTTTGAATAAGAAAAGAGCCAATAAAAGACTTTGGTTTTCTGGAACCAAAACTAGTTTCTTCTCAATCTCTTTAGCATAAAGAAAACAGGGTTAACAATAAGATGATAGGACCTGTAAGGTAAAGAAATACATATAGAAAGCAAAAGAGTATAAAGGATAAAGCAACCCCCATCTTAGAACTGGAACAGAGAAAATAGGACTATTTTTGAAGACAAATTCTATTTAAACTTTATTTTAACTGTGTCTTTTTTTTTTTCTTTTTCTAAGTTAACAATACAAAGTCAGTGATTTTCAAAAGGAGGGTCAACACTATTCTTTACACGGTACAGAATACAGGAGAATGTTTCTAGTAACACAGGAAAAGCCTGTACACAACAGCATAAGCTAGCAACATAAGCTTACTAGGTAGGAGTGCAGGAATGTGTTATAACCTTCAACAACGAGAAATGCACATGCCACACAGATATTCTTGAACAGTAAATCTATACCTTAAGTTGCCTTGAGGTAAATTATTCCTGTTGTCATATTTAGCTTTCATTTCTGTTAAGAGCTGGGAAGTGAACTTTTTGTCTGATAGCATAATTTGACAGGTTCATTCTTAACTTCCTCAAAAACTTTCACACAGGAAAGGCTGTGTTAACAATGGTGAACTGGATGGATTCCTTGGATTTTCTTTTCCAAAAAAAATAAAAGTTGTAGAAACTGCTTAATTTCTGTATAAAATTAATGAAAAGTGCAATAAATAATTGGTATTACTGCACCTCTAAAAGATTTGAGATGAATATACTTCTAATTTATTTTATGAAAGAGGAAAATTCATGTGACTTGATTATGCTTCTATTTCTCCTTTTCCCTCACTCTTTTTCTTTTTTTTTTCTTTCTTCTGTTTTTTTCTGGTATGTGTTAATTTATCCAGTGTGGGAATTGTAGGGGGATAGAACTTGTAGACATACTGTCGATATAGTAACTCTTTTCAAGCTAAGTGATACTAAGTGATAAAGTTAAAAGACATTAATCCCAAAGTGGTTCTAGCATATGTTTTCAGTGCAGTTTAATTGGGATCTCAGTTTATCTTCCTTCTTGAACATTCTTCAAGAATGTTCTAAACTAGGTTAGTATGATGTCATAAAATTTTAGAATTCTGAGAGGTAAGAGGATCTAAAACTTTTTATTGAAGTAATATTATCTATAATCGCTTGTGGTTTTTTTTAAACATCAAAGATGTTTGTGTTCCAGTTAAATCTAGGATTCAAAGCAATTTAGCTCTGTCATTTCAAGAACAGAATCCTCAAAAAATCTTTGAAGAAATTTTGTACTATTTTATCAGATAACAAGGCAACATTTCCAATCAGATTATTTTACAGAATCCAACCTCCCTTCTTACACAGGGTCATCCTTGAGCATGTGGCACAGGTTTGTGTCCAGACAGCTCTTGAACATCTCCAGTGAGAGAGATTTCACAACATCTCTGGACAATCTGTTCCAGTGCTTGGTCATTCACGCAGTAAAGAACTACTGCTCGGTACCACTGAGAGAGAAGAGCCTGCGTCTATTCTCTTTCTTCTCCCACTTCAGATACATATACTGAGATGAATTAGTCATCTCTTCTTGAGACTGAACAGGCCCAGATCCCTCAGCCTTTCCTCATAAGAGAGATATTCCCATCCTTAATCATCTTTGTCACCCTTCACTGGACCTGCTCCAGTAGCTCCCTGTCACGTCCTGAGGAGCCCAGAACAGGACACAGCACTCCAGGTCAGGCCTCACCAGGGCAGAACAGGACAGGATCCCCTCCCTCAACCTGCTGCCAATGCTCTTCCCAATGCATCCTAGGACAACACAGGCCTTCTTGCCCACAAGGAAACACTGTTGGCTCATGGACAGCTTCTTGTCCACCAGGACCCCCAGGTCCTTTTCCACAGAGCTGCTTTCCAGCAGCTTAGCACTCAGCCTGTGCTGGTGCATGGAATTATTCCTCCCCATGTACAGCACCCTGCATTTGCCCTTGTAGAATTTCAGAAGGTTCTTCTCTAAAATGTTGGTAATTTGAAGAAGATTGTGGAAGGATTGTATAATTGCTGAAAAATAGCATTAAACTACTTTTAATCAAATGTAGCAAATGGATCATTTAATTTAAAGTAGTGACTGAGTCAACTTTTCTCAGGACTTTTAATGGGCCTAAAAAACTTAAATCCAAAGTTATTAAGGTTTCAGTTCATACAGGCACATATGTATGCCTTTCCTGATACAAATTTTTTGCATAGAATATCTTAAGAGCATTGTTTGCTTATTACTCTATTTAATTCAAATGTTCAACTGATCTAGCATCACATGAATACAAATGTGAGTTAATAAAAAGATATGTGCTATTTTGTCCCTGTTATAGAATTCTGGTATTTCATGCTCTGAACAGTTCTAGTAAACTTTGTAAAAAATAATTGAAATTTCATTGTGTGGAACAGAAAGGGGTGTGGTGCAAGTGGAAAAATTTGTGTCATTTTCATTAAATCCATGCCCATGCAGACAAGTTATAAACTTTTTAAAAAGTCACAATCCCCAAGTGGATCAACAGAGGTTTCTGACAGCAAAGATCAATAGATCTGCTGCAAAAGGGTAAAAGGCCAGAGCAGAAATAAAGGATCCATACAAGAAGTCCAGCAAAACGTCAACTCATAGTGACCTGAAAAGCAAACATCTATGGTTCTAACTAAACAGATATGTCTTTAAAGGTTTGTGTTTATGTCCTGCTTCAGCACGTAAGTCTGTAAAGTAAATGGGGATCTAGAACTTAAATTGTATCAAACATTAAAGAACAGCAAGTATATATTCTAGTATTAAAAATATACTACTTCTACCTCTTGATTTTCATATTGTTAAGATTATTTCTGCTTTTGACATCTCTTATTAAGTTCTCTTTCTTCCACTATTTTTCAGCTCCAAGTTCTAACTATTCTTCTGTCTTTTTCACTATAGCCCATACTTCCTTTCCTGTTTCACTTGAAATGCCTAATAGTGCGCTCTTAGCCTACTGCTTCCATTTAAATTTTCCTTTAGATGATGTGATCTCCCCAAACTGCAAAGTGATCTTTCCACTCTTAAGCCATCTCTGTCCTACTTTGTCTGTCTGTGACATCTCCTTAACAGCACTCAATAATATCAGTTTTCAACTCCTTTTCTGTTTTCAGGCACATTCTCATACTCTTCTAACTCCTGTTATCTTTTATGACAACAACAACCCTCCCTTTTCCAGTGTATAGGCTCACAGTTAGTGAAGAGGGAATCTTATTTCTCTCTAACTTGTTTCTAAACTGACTTATGCAAAATCTCATTTCTTCCTTTTCTGTAACACAATTTATTTTCAAACATTTCTTTGTACTTTATATATGCGCTAAAATGTCTTTCTGAAACTTCTTCTTACACTGGTAACAAAGTATCAATCATTCATATACAAATATCAAGGCAAGTACCATTCTAAATGCAAAGATTATTTTCTCATCTTATTTTCCTAAACTTTCAACTATGAATCAAACTTTTTCTTTAAGTCCATTACTAGTTCTCTTTTCTCTTCCTAATTTCCTTTGCATCACATCTTAAATCCCAAGCTAATTTTTTTTTTTTTTTTTTTTTACTTTCAGTCTTGCATACAATTTCCATTTATCTGTGCTGATCTTTTCCTCTATGAAACTTTTCCACCAGGAAAAAAATGGCCTGAGATAAAATGGCCCTCTGTTTTCATAAGTGTTTCCAAGTCTCTTCATGTAACGTCTAGAGAACAAACAGGTGTGCTGTCTTTTTAATTTTTGTATCATAAATAACATGAATTATGGAGATAAATGGGATGGTAGACAAATATATTAGGGAACAAGCCTAGAGAAAAAGTGTCAAATGCACTTAAACTCTAAAGGGCCAACTAAGTTTCAGAAGATTTGTTTGAAAATTCAGTCCCAACACCATATGCTAGCTAGGAAACAAGGGAAAGGGGGAAAAGGCTAATAAGAACATCTTTCCCAAAGTACATCATAGGTAATTTATCAAATTTATAATCTGAAAAAACTACAATTAATTAAAAGTGATCATATGTGTAAACAAGATAATACTTCAACAATGCACAAGGATAATTTTTCTAATAAAAATTTAAGGCTAGTTTTAGAATACATTATCACTATCAGAATAGACAAGCATTAAAATCTGACAGGACTTGAAAAATACTATCAGTCATTTTATCTTTTACTTCAAATTATGATAAACAGAATAAGTGTTCAAAAAACAAGTAAAGTGTTTCAAAGTAGATGTGGCACTTTGCAATATGATTTAGTGGTTATAATGCTATTGAAGGTAGGACTTGATGACCTCAGAGATGTTCTCCAGCCTTAGTCGTTCTATGATTCTACGTGCTTTTCATATTAATAAAACAGAGTGTTTTCAAGAGAAAATGTTGTGAAGACTGTCATAGATTCTACTACAGCTCTAGCATCTGGTAGCTGCACAAGGAAGAAAGCAATGGAATGATCACCTGTAAATAAGCTGAACCAGCCAAGAATAATATAAATGTTTAATTTACTTAGCAATAAGCAAGTAAACAATCCTTACTGTACAATACATAAGAAAGCAACTGGGTTCTCATATTGATTTAATAACAAAATGTTATTAAATTCCTTCTGTAATGTTTGTGAATGGTCTGAGAATTTTAAAAAAATATTTGGAGGAAGCAAGTATCATACCCTGTGATAACAAGGTCCTTCAATTTCCTCAAAATTACCTTAAAATTGCTCAGTACTAAAAACACATTTTCAAAGAACACTGTTCCTCTCCATTACACAAATTATGTGCTCAGACAAAACTCACAACCAACAATGTTAGTTCAGGATATGATCTTCCATTGCAGCCAACTTATAGAAAGGTTAGTAATAACCCTTGCGTTGAAATAGAGCTCTGCCCTCCATGCAGCTGTGGTTTCTACAGAGCAAGTTCCCCATGCCCACAAAAAATCAGATCTTGCTGATCTTTCCCAAATATATGTGTTTTCCCAAATATACGTGAAAAAAAAAAAAATGTGGCTGATATGCTGCCACAAAAACACTGGAGCTCTTACCGGGGCAGAAGCAAGCACAGACTTGTGGTTTAGAAGAGTCAGCTAGAAGTGGGATGGAAAGATTGATCTTTTGGCAGCAACTTACTATTAGATCAGTTTATCTGTGCACTAAATTACACCCTTCAGAGCTTAACCAGGAACTGTGTGGCACTAGGTCTTTTTTAATGTAGCTCTCTACATGTAAATCTTACCCCTGTGAAAAGTAATATAAGTATGGCTATCAATTTCATTCAGTTAGGATTTCACTTCTATACACTAGATACAAATAAACAGCAACACAGACATCTAGGTGGCTGGGTTTAAACAATAGATTCATTATACAAAGAAGCAATATTCTCTCTATTTCAATCAAAAACTCATATACAAAAACATACACATCCCTCAGCATCACATCACGATAGTGGATTCCATGAATAGCAGGAGTATACCAATTTTCTAGACCATGGGAAGCAAGCAACAATATCTTCTCACACCAAAGGAGGTTCATGTTAAATATACTTCCTACAGACAGCTCGTTTTAGTGAAGGAACTTGGGATTTCCAAGACAGGAATCCCAAGTCAGAAGACTTGAGATGGCACTGGCTCCCTAAGGACTCATTACTCCATTGGGAAATAGCCTGCATAAGTAACTAAGGCCCACACACTTCAAAATTTGGGTTTCTACAGACCCTGCAATTTTAACTCTACCCATGGCTGGGAACGTGGGATGCCTATAGGCATTCATAGCAGCTGGACCTACAAGGTAAAGAACGCAGTCATGAAATAAAAGAGCTCCACTTCTTATGCAGACTGATCAGCCCTGATTCAAAGTTTCAGCTTTTATTATTGTTCAGCAGTTGAACAGTGCTACAGTATCATTTCTGTCCTGCAGTCCAAAGAGCAGCTAGAACTTAGAAACATAATTTAATCATTTCATCAGAGTTTTTCTTTTTCAAATTAATGTTTCAATTATCTGATCACATAATAACAATGTGGATTTTTTCAGGTATTAAATTACATAATTAAGGATTAGTTTACTATAACCAAACTGGGAAGAAGCTGCAATGTATAAAACAAATAAATGCATATTAATCCCCTAAAAGATAGGAATTTGAGTTTATATTCTAATTTTGACAGAAACATTGAAGAAGCTATTTCACACAACCCTGCATTCTCAAGGCAACAGTGTGCACTTAGGAAAGCTTACTCAGTATAAATACTACTTTTGAAACATCAAGAAAATCTAGAAACATTGTGGAAAAAAACTACTTTAACTGCATGACAAAATCAACTTCAGGTATACCCTCATATATATGAGATATGAAATTTGTCATATCTTAAAAAGTATAGAGGTGCTTAAGTTTTAGTGTCAATACCTAAAAAGATTTAGGTATTGACAACTACAGAAGTACACTAAAAGTAAATAAACTTGAACATCAAGTTTTACTAAGGATCATATTGTAAGAAACTCAAAAGATTTCTTCCAAATGTAACACTCCACTCTCCCTCACTTCCACATATGTATTACACCTTGTACTGCAGTAGAAACAATTTGCTCTAGAATGAGGCTCAGTAAAGACCAGAACATAAAGTTACCAAGATTTAAAGTTGAATCTGTTATATGCATACTCTGCAAGTTAATTAGTATTAGTTAATCTGGAAAACACAACCAAAAAGGAAGAGAGATCAAAAAGGAAAGAGATCAAAAATGCATCTTCTTATTGTGTTACAATAGTTACACAATTGTTCTACTACACAGTGATATATTTCAATGTATCACATGAGCAAGGGATATTACTGGAATTTCAGGCACACATAGGTTAAAAACAATCGGTAACACCTTAGATTTTAGCTGATACTGAGTAACCTATTTCTGAATTTCTGGATTTCCACTGAATAGGGGTATATTTCAAAGATAAAAGTATGATGTATCATACAGGCATCTTTAGCAGCAAGAAAATGGCACTGAAGATAAATATTCAGAAGTAGCTTTTATACATATATATAGTGCTCAGGTTTGCTGCTAGATCATGGAATATTTTTCTCTCATCATTAAAGCTTTTGAAATACACTCTAAAGGAATGAAGGCTGATCTACTTATAGATCAACAGAAGGCATGTGAAAAAGGTTGCTAACAATACTTTTTTTGCATATAAGTGAGAGCAATTGGCATCCCATCTGGAAAACTACACTACTCTGAGATAGAAAACTCTTGCCACTGGCAAGGTTTATGGTATTAATTTGTAATGGTGGATTTAGGGAAATGTACTAAACTAATGCTCATTTACTTGCATAATTATGTGTTTTCTACATAAAACGACAGGCTTTTACCTTGTCAATACCGGCACTGAGTTAATGGAAAACAGGACAAGGCGGGTGTACAAGTTTGCCAGTGCTGATGAATGTCAAGCTCAGTTTACAGATTTGCTTCTTGCATTAACAACTGTACAACGTATCACCTAATGCATTACCCCTCAGACTCTTAAATCTGTTATTTTAAATATTTTCACTACAGTTTAGCTTTGATTATTAATCTAAAAGGCAAAAAGTTAAACTGTATCTTATCTTCTTTGCCACTTGATATGTTAAACAGCCTTCATACCTTAAATCCACTTTAATAAGGCATGCAATTATTAAAGCATTACAGAATGGCCCCAGAGCACAAAAGCTCCATTAAATTTGCTTACATCTAATTACGTCTGCCTGAGGCAGGTGAGAAATTGACTCTGATAAGATCTTTCTTTTACCTGTAGCCAAAAAAAATAAAAAGGAAAAATAACTCGGAGTGATTTTCTATCTAATTGCTATCTACAAGTATTTATGGTATTCGCTCTTCCAATGAATAGCCCACAAAGCACTCTTTGTGCACTAACCAGTGCACTTTAAGTTTTTTTAAGACCGTAGAATACAAAAGACAAGCTTATCTTGCTGCAGGCATGACAGGTCATCAATGATGTCTATTTGGGAAATACTTTTATCTATTATTTAAATAATATATTTTCTTTAAAAAAGTAATTCTGATGTGAAAAAACATGTTACATATGCAAATGTACAAATGTGGACTTAATTTTTTTCTACATGCCAGTATAAGCAACGAACACATTCTGTTTTATGGAAATATAACATAAATATATAAATATACTTTACATGGCCTGAAAACAATTATTTTAGAAACTTTTCTTTTCCCCTAATTTAAAACCAAGTGTTTTGTAGTAGAAAACATGGTATTCAATTCCTATATATTTGTAAAAGACCTCCCAAAATTCAGGAAAATGCAGATAAATTACATTGCTTGTTACCTGTAAATGAATGAGGGCATGTGGCATTTCTAATCATTCTAATCCTGCTCTCAGCCCTAGCAGATCCTACAGAACAATAGAGCCAGACCATCATAATGACAATGTAAAATCTAGTTAGAAACTATACCAGATAAAGAGGAAGAAATAAATAATTTTTTAAAAATAATTAATTTTTTAAAAATAATTTAATCCATCCAGTCTAAATTTGAATTGTAATTCAAATCTTGGTTAAATAAAGAAGGAGAAATTACTTTATTACAAAACATTATTTGAGAGAAATAGAGATTAGGTATTTGATGGGAAACTTGCCCAGGTAAACCAGGAACTGGACTTCTAATGAAAGATTATGCAACACTATTTTCCAAATATCCATCTTTAACCACTGATGCCACTTGTATGACACAAACCACTGTTTGCTACAGCGGACCACAAGTTTATAGTCAACCCCAAAAGAAAAGGTCCTTTGGTCACATTTTATGCCCAAAAACTTATTTGTTACTCTGAAAGAGAAAACTGCTTAGGGGCCTGAAATCAATATATTGTATTATTTACATGTTTCTCATGCACTCCTTAGACTTTTAGAGCACATCATTCCATAAGCCTTCTTATAAAACTTAATTTGACCTTACCTTTACATTCAAGCAATAAACAGATAGGTTAACTTTCATATTGATTTGCTTCAAGTTTTATAACTTCATTTTATATACCTGATAATGAACAGACATTGATTTTCTGGTATGCTAAGCAACTACATTTTAAATATAAAAAAAAAAAAGAGGCAATGATGAATTTTTTCTGTTTGTTTTTATGATTTACCAACTCCAAGTCTGCTGTCAAGACAAAATATTTTGGCCTCATAATTATATCTTGTTTGATAATAACTTGATGTATTTCTATTAAAACTTTCACGGTTGCTTATAATATTGTCTAGTCACAAGCCTGTATCATCTATAAATGACAATACTGTGAACTACTGAATTATACATGCATCTTTACTGCAAATCAAAACCAAACCAGAACAAAAAAAATATGAACGGAATTTAATGACTATGTTAGGAAGAACTGCTTTTCAGCTTTTCCATGTCTCCTTTAAGAATGAATTGCATCCTGTTAAATTAATTATTCAGACATCACGACTGGTATTAAGCCATTTTTTATAATTTGCTTGATATTAACATTTCATATCTTAAAACGTGCAATGAAAGTTCTGTTTTCTATTTTCCTCTGTTATTTTGTGGATTTGTCCATGGGAAATTTCAGTAGACAATATTGCTCAGAATCTGAATACATACCAAATGCTGCCACTTTTATGATTATGGCTTGAATGTTAGATGATATCATTTCTTTAAGCAGTATTTCCTGGTTCCAGTGCCAGAGGTAAGCTAAAGGCTGAAGATTAAGCCTTCTGCAACTTAAAAACAAACAAAAAATTGGATAAAGCCAAGTATAATGCTTTTACACAGTATTATTAATGTAAAATTAAGGAAAATTTCTTTTCCAAACCTGAAATAATTTTTCTTCTAAAATTTCAATTGCAACACTTTACTATTCATATACTTCATTATAAACATTAAGTTTAATATATACTTAAAAAAAATAAACTTGTTCTGACTATGATTCATCTACATAAGACGTAACTTACTGAGGTAAAAAGATCTGCACAGGAATGTTAAGTCAAGCCATTACAAAATGTGTTCCTAAACCTTTTGGGATGCAAAAGCAATTAGCACCTTAGGAAGTCATCTCTTCTGTGAACACAGTTAAGGACAAAGTTACTGCTCTGTGATAAATGTGGCACATGTCACTAGTATAATATGCTGAATTTGTTGCTGTGATTTGGATCAACACCCAAGGAAAAGAATAATTCAGGAAAATATATATAGCTTGTGATACAAATTAACAACTTGTTACTGTAAAGTTAATAATTTGTTTTGATACATATCATATATAGACAGCATTTGATACACAGCATTTGATTGTTTATCAAATTAGAGAATCACGAATTTGTATTATTGATAGGTAACATTTCTGTAAATTGTCAAGAATCATCAGTTGGTGATTAAATGTATAAGGTCTCTGAAAAACTTAAACATTTAACTATGGGACTTCAGAGTCTTTAAGATTTACATTTACTTGTCAATCATCATGTTTTTCCTAACACATGGTCTTTCTCACATATATGGGCATTCCTCCCTATGATGGATAGACCCGCTAGTATGATTGGGAAGACTATATAGTTAAATGTATGTTTAATGTTGATATATAAATGCATAGTTAGCATCCATATAATCTGACTGGTTTTCTTATTACTTTGATATGCTTTAACAGAGCACTAAGTTTTGTAATAGAACTATTTAGCAGCTCTAAACGTAAAGCAGTTACTTACATGCCTAAATTCAGCTAAAAAATTAGCTGAGTTAATTGGGATGGCTCATATGAAACAACCTTATTGCAAGGGTTAAATCTACAGATCAATTGAAGTATTTTACTTTACAAGCTCAGAAATAATCATGTCTGTTTGAAATACTGTGATTTCCTGTCAATCTCTTAGCTGTGGTAAAGACACAAACCAATCAGCAAAAACTATCTTTTTTTTTACCTACTGACATATGAGGCAATTATTAAAATGTTTAAGTATAAAGGAAAAGAAAAAGGAGTTAATTCTGACTGCAATTTATCTATGTAAACTGTAAAGAAAACAAATGTGCTCTGTAACTTGCTGACATGAGCTGAGTTGGCATAGCATTAATTTCACCGTTCTTACAGCTCATAAAGGATTCCAGATACTTGCTTTCATCATCAACAAATCATTAATGAAATCATGAAACTATAATTAATTTTTGACACAAGGTGGTTTTGCATTTCATCAGATGTATACAGTGAAGATCTCTTTTCAGATCAAATATGGCGTACATAACAGACAAAACTACCATTCCATAATGCTCTTTTTAAATTAAGACTCTTAAAAGAATCACAATTTATATAGACATTTGCTCACAATAGGAATGACAAATGGAAGCTCCTGATTAATAACAAATTTTCAATTTAAGGAATTAAGTGAAGATGTGCTCAGAAAGATTCTCTTCTATCTAATTCCTTATAACAAATCACAGAATGTTCCTCTATATCAAAACACTGGTGAAAAACAGAGGGACTTGACCACAACACTGTCGTCATTGGAACTGAGTGTGCTTCCTGTTGAAATCAAAGAACTGAACCTACTCAACTAGTTTCATACCAAATCTCTGAGTATTTTCAACAGATGAAGAGAGATCTGAAGAGCAGTCAAAAACTCTGGTATAGTTTCGACTTGATTTTTACTAATGAACACATGGTTTCAGAGGGGAAAAAAGGAAGAAAAATAAAAGAAAAAAGAAATACCTATATTAATGAATAGAATGAATTTGGTATGAAAATAGAACATGAGAAATCAGACAACTGTCTCTGCTTTAAATTTGAGTTAGAAAACAGACAAGTACTCTCCAGAATGTGTATTCTGAAAAAGATTAGTATTTTCTTACACATCTTCCACTCGAACTCTCTGGTAGTCAGAAAGAATGGCTCCCACAGATACACCCTCAACTCCTTCTTTCTCCTGAAAAAAGACATGGAATATCAATGACACTGTATATTATGTTTTAAGCTGCAGAGATTCGGTATCTCTACTTGCAGAATCAACCAATAATAATTATTTTTTCTGTGTCCAGCATATGGAACAGAATAGGCTGGAATGCAGTTCTTCCACAGAAGGGAGCAGCTCAGCTGACCTACTACATGGTTATTACTCTACTGCAGTCTACTTGACTCAAGTACCATTATAGAAAAGAAATAACCGAGGTAGCTGGAAAGTATCAGGTGTACCAGATTATCCTGAGGTTTTCCAGATATCCCGAAAATTCCTTTCAGCTTCCAGCTAGTCCACCTACAAATAATTACCAGCAACATACATCATACAATTAACTCAATTGTTAGAATTTTTCATGGTACACAGCACAAAAGAGTGTGAGATGACTCTTTTTATCTTGACACTAGAACAAGAAAACTCACAGGAAACTTACTCAACATCACCTTTTAAAAATTCTGCTATAAAAAAAAGGTTTTCCAAGACACATTTTCTCTGTTTCATTTAAATTACCTAAGCCAACAAATGGCACTTTATTTTTTCTTGTAAACCCACTGAGAATGTAACATTTCGAAATGCACATAGTTCCAGTATTTTGTGAGATCTTGCATTTTTAAATTGTTTGAGTCCCAGTCAACATGCTGAACTTTCTTTTTCTAAATTTTGCTCCATTTAGACTTCGGTAAAAGTTGTTTTCCTCTTTTAATCAAGGTTGAACATAACTACACACCATTATTTACTTTCTGGACCTGTTCCCAATCCTGTGAAGTTTGCGGCAAGATTTTACAACAAAATTTTTAGTTATATACCTGTTGATGCATCCTGTCCCTGCCTTTCTCTTTTGGCCTACTCTATGATCTCAGAAGTCCTGCTAAGCTTTGGCCAAGCAAGCTGAGCAGTCAAGTGCTCAGAATGGGGAGAATGGGAGAATTAGTTAATATACCTAAATTCAGTGAAATGGAATGAATTCAATCCCCCTATTTTGTCCAGTTCAACCAATGAGGGCTGGAGTGGCACAAATTCAAGAAATAAGAAGATTTGGAAGGAAGAAGAATGGAGCATGAGGTAGAGCAGAAAAAAACTAGGTTCTAACAACGTTCATAAACTCCCCAACTGGACAAAGTTTATACAAAGCCTTGTCCCACAGTATATTCAGCTCAGCAGATGAAGCATGCAAAGAGTACTAAGTAAAAGCCACTTCTTCTCTGGACTTATTCTTCGGTATTGAAAGAGTTATTGGACACCTTGCAAACAGACAGCCTTTTGTTTGACTAAGAGTTGATCATGGTTAGCAGAGAATCCATCCCGGGATCAATAGTGCCGTCACTTTTAATGTGCAATCTGATCAGGTTTGGTACCATTAAAAGCATGTTCACAAAACTGCACTCTGCAAGGGTAAACCAAGCTGACATCTGCAGGCAAATATCAGGAATCAGCACTGAACTCAAAAGCTGAGGAAGTGAATTTGGGAAAATTCAGAAGGAAAGATGTTACATCCTGTATCATATAAAAAGTAACAGATAACAGAAAAAACATCTGAGGAAAGTCAATATGAAAAGGTGTTTTTTTCTTGGGTTGAGTGGATCTTTTAATTCTTATTTTAAAAAGCATAATATACTGTTAATTTAAGATATGACTTACCTATGTTAAACTTTACTAATGTTTCTAGTGCAATAGGCTACTTTAAAATAAAAATAAACTGCTTCTCTGGAATATTTGGATAATTCAGAAAACACTTATACTCAGTACAATATCCTCTGTCACAATGTATTACAACACAACATAAGCAACGTGCACATAAAACCAGATGTTAAAGCCAAATGTACACAGATGCTAACAAAGTTTTATTTTCCATATGACATGTTAGGACTTATTTTTCCCTTTAGAGCTATGAAAAGTACTCATTTCAAAAGGCAGGTAGAAAAATAAACTTTTAAAAAGCAACTAAATAAGACAATTTTTGGTAGTTTTTTACATACCTAAGATTATTATTAGCTATGTTTTAACAGTAAGTGAAATTACAAAATTATTCTCTATCTTGTTATAACAGTTAATTTATTCCTGTTCAAAGGACAAGACAATAATCTTCACAAACAATTGTGTTAGAGCAGCTAACTGATCTTTGCAACTATAACTGTACTAAACTGCACAATTTATGTTTAAGATATCCTAGTTTTAAAGTTATTTATTATTTTAAACAGTTTAATGAACAACAAATTTCAAAAATGCTGCTCTTGGTGTATTATAAATTACTGTTGGCTGCATTTCCTATCAGGAAATAGTATAAAAAAATTTAACCGTTTTGTGAAAGCTCCAAAACAGTGCTGCTGTTTTTAAGGTACCTCTGTTACATCCATGTAAAAATCTAACATACAGCTTCACAGCTAAAGTGAAAGATAAACAGATTAATTTACACTAGCACACTGTTATTTTAACTTTGCCTTTCTTTTTTTTTTTTCAATTAATGATTGTAACAGTAATCTGAGGAAATTACTACATATGCATTGTAACATGTAGTACTGGTAGAAGTATTCTACTAGTAAGTAAAGAATTTATTGCAGTGGTATCAGTACTGAGGTTTCCTATAATTTCTTGTTTTAATATCTTTACCTGACCCTTTCAGAGTTCAGCAAAAAGAAAATTAGTGTTAATGTTTTCAATTTAATTAGTACATTACATGCACTGTAACTATTAGTGGAAAATGTTATATTAATGAATGTAAAAGTTAGCTGTAAATTACCTCAGAGTTATTATCAATTTCCCAAGTTACTGCTCCTTAAGATAACCCTCTCCCTATGGTCCTTCCGGTAATTTTTCTTTGCCTGATAAACATGATGATTAAACAGCACACAGTGCAAACCTTTGATACTTTTTAAATTAAATCCATGCCCAGCCTAAGGGCTGTGTCTGATTTCAACTAAATGTGTCAGTTAATCAGATAAAAAATTATCAGCAACTCAAAGAAACAGCAGCCTTAGGCTTCATCAGTGCCAGAGAAAGCTGAACAAAATAAGACATACAGACAATATCACATTATGAGTAAAGGTTACTGCCAAGCATATCACTGCAAAGCACTATTCACCACCTTAATAATGTCTATCTTAAATGAAATATTGAATACAACAGCCAAAATATTAACAAAGAAAAATGAAGTGCTAGACCTGTGCCTATGTCTATTTATGTGTATTGCAAGAAAATTTGAGCACTGCCATTCAGAAAAATGCAGAATATCCCTAAAAATTTACTGTCTAGAACAGATCTTTGTAAGAAAATTAAGTATAAACAGCTGAAGAATGGTTAAACTACATTCAATTTTTTATGTGTGCTTCACAGCTTTGCCACAATAGTTCATTTTTTATAAGCCAGATATAAAATATAGTCTCTAAATGAAATTGTCTCTCCAATTAATATCCTTCTTAAAGCTTGTATGAATAACTGAAAATCATAATACATACTTAAATTAATGCTTAAGGTTATTTGTGCTAAATAACGATTACCATACAGTTGCAAAACTTCAAATTAAAGCACAACATATTTGCAGGTGGGTGCCTGACAATATATACCTAAGTAACAGGACTTCAGGCTTCTACCATTATTTGAGTGGAAAACTCTTAAATATGAGCTTTGCCTTATAATTTCTGAAGCATTCTAAGATCACTGATTATAGTGATTCCAAACAGAGTATGCGATTTTTGTCTAAGCTTTGATATGTCTGTCTAATACAGCTGCAAGTAATCAAAGACAGTATGAAATATTCCTGAGACATAAGGATATAATAACTCTATGTCAAATTGAAAACCCACTGTTTGGTAAGGCTCTGAAGACTAGCTACAAATCACGTAGATCATCTTAGTGACTGCAGATCACTATACATCATCTGGGACTTTCTTGTCTTCCACACAGGGACCTCAAAACACATATATCTCATGCCTTCATTCCTTGGGAAGTAGTTCCAAAACCAGGTGGGAATTAACGTAATGTGGATTTACATTAAATCCCTGTGTGAACACTCTCATTATGAAGTTCAGAAGTCTTCAGCGGCCTTCTCTCAACTTGCTTTGGAAGTAAATTACTGAATAATGGTGTCTATACAAGGCAATAATACTATGTAACTAATCTACTTTGAGCTAATTAGATACATTTCTACAAATGGCCTTCATAGGACATAGGCACCCTACCACCCACCTTTAAGCAAAACTGATGGCCTAACTTCCAGAGTTTTACAAATGCAATTACTGAAACACTGCACACCCACCACACGCACACACACACCCACACACACCCACACTCATCTATTAATTCAGTGTAGGGGACCTTCAGTATGTGGTTGCAATCTCACAACAAACACATTCAATGAGGATATGGTCCTCTTCCTACCTAGAAGTGCCAAATGTTCAGGGATGGTGCAGGCATATGTTTGTTTGCACATAATCACATACACAGACCACAGCAAAAGAAAAAGGAAGGAGAGCAAAAGAGACAGAAATATCACTATCAAAGTCTAATATCAAATAGAAGCGTACTGAAAAGGCTAGAATTACATTCTAAACAGGAGAAATGGAAAATCAGGAAAAATCTTCCTCTATACCCATATACCACACCATAAATTCAAGTTTTCCTGATATACTGATTCTCCCATTTAGCTGCATTTACAAAGTGAACAATTAGTCTCATTAATTAGAAATCATTCATTAATGAATTCATTCTTTATTTTATATATTAACTATTTTCACAGAATTCAATAAACTTGCTACATCACTTTAGATCCTACACTATTTCACAAGATCTTTTTCTAAATTATTTAATTTAGATTAATTGATTCATTTATCCAATTTAAAAAGTTACACTAAACCCAGCAGGCATTTGGTAAAGTCTAATATAGTTAGACATATTTATTAAAAAACATAGAATACTAAAATAAAAATCAAGAGACATCCACTATTTTAAAGGCTACCTAAAGAGTTTTCTACAGAACCGTTTTTTTTTTCTTTAAACCTATTAACTGAGTAACTGTTAACTGAGGCCCACACTCCAGCCACAGGGCTACAAAGACTTTGACAATGAAGCAAAAGTCTCCAGCTAAAATTTTTTTTTAATTGCATTTTGTGCAAAGAATTGGTTTCAAATAAATGTCTGCTTCACCTTTGGGACTTCCAACTCTTAAATATTCAAATAATTACAGAGGAAACTTGCCTGCAGACACTTCTTTCAGGAAATCTTATTTACAGAATCACCTCCACAAAGACTGATTATTTAATTTAATAGCCAAAATTAACCTGAACAGTCAAGTCCAGATTGAATAAATGACATTACATCAGCACAACAAGATGCCAGTGAACAACTACAAAACAGTCAAGTAGCCATGCATATTTCTGTTCTGATGCTACACTGAATATTTTAAGTGCTGGTAATTTTATGTGTAACTATTTTGCAATCAAGAGCAGTTATATTCATCCAGAACTGGTAGCTCAAATCTGTGATTGGATTTAAAAGCTAGGATTTTAACCTACCAACATGTATAAAGGCTTCAGAATGAAAAAAAAAATAGTATTTGGTTATGAAGGCAGGTACTGGCCTATATTATTATGTCACAAATCAATGTCTTCCTGAAGACAAACCACTTACTAAATCAAGAGAAAGGTCAAAGGAATATTAGCTTGAATGTTTCTAGTTAAGAGACGTCTCATGGTTTAGATAATGAAACTCAGTTCACTTGCATCGTACTCTGACCTCAGACAGGCAGAATTTAATTTTTGGATTTCTTTTTTTAAACAGTATTTTTAACAAACTGTAAGAGCCAAAAGCCAGATGTAAACGAAATTTTTGAATATAGACACAAGGCTTTTTTCCCTTGCTTTGACCGCACAGCCTCCATGCAGACCAACTTTTAGATGCTAATGGCAAGGTACTCCTCCACAATGAAGACCAACAAGACATGGATCCAGTACAGCACCTACAAAACTCAAAAAAACTCTCTTGCTCTGGTTATCTGAGGTAGACATCCTGATTTGGGTCATTCAAGTCATTAACAGACTTCCACTAAGGGAAATTACTCTAGGAAAGTACCATACAAGAATTATCTAGACCCATTTATTTCTACATGAGTATTGTCAAAGCAGTGCTATTTAATGAAGTATTTCAGAACACGTGCTGGGAAATACTGAGGC
The DNA here is from genome assembly GCF_017590055.1 of Onychostruthus taczanowskii. Taxonomy (NCBI): domain Eukaryota; kingdom Metazoa; phylum Chordata; class Aves; order Passeriformes; family Passeridae; genus Onychostruthus; species Onychostruthus taczanowskii. The sequence goes on along the minus strand of NW_024496525.1, from coordinate 11,613,566 downwards.
ATGTAAATAACTCAATTCTTGTTAGTAATTCTGTGAGCAAACAGTCCTTTTTGAGAAAGTAAAGCTGTAGGCATGACGTGATACCTACTTTTCCTTTTTTAGTTCTTTCACCACATGCAACAGCACAAGGCTCAGAACTATGGAAGAAAAACATGTCTTAAATGAAAATGAGCTATTTTGTCCATTAGAACCTAATCTTTTTTCTCTTATGTTTTCTTGCAAACAAATTTGAAAGAAAAAATCATTTTTATTTCTCTAAAATTAACTCTTAGAAGTCACAATGCAATGGCAAGGTAGTTGCTTGCTTATTTTTACACATTCTAAATTATGTAAGAAATTCCAGTTAAATAAGTCAATTTCACTTACACTAACAAATCTGATAAGTAGATATGTTTATATACATTTAGATAATTCATTCCCCCATATACTACATATTTCAAAACTACATTTCATAGCTATGAAATCTGCATAAAGTGCACTGATATACACACACACTCACACATGCATGCATTCTCACATTACCAGTGAACTCTACTTACTTTAAAAGGAAAAATACTTTCAATAGGACAGTTTGCTTATACTTTTCTTGTGACTTCAACACCAAAGAACAGTACAAACCTTTACTGTTTAGAGAGTATCTTTTCATAGTACTGAATATTCAGCCTTTGCAATGTCCAGTATTTGTAGAAAAGAGCTCCTGAAAGTATTTATAAATCAGAGTCTCCACCAAAATTTTACTGTCAAATTAAGTTTTCAGCAACTAGGCTTGTAGAAACAACACCTGCAGCACACTGTGCTGGCATAAAATATCACATTCTGTAAGAAAAAGTAAATTTGCATTTAAAGTTGATCAATATATAAAATTATTCAATGTAATATTTGAACAAGTCATGGAAACACAGCCAAAAATGTTCATCACCACTTACCTGAAATATCAATCACATTCAGTAATCAGAAGTACTTGAATTAAAAATATGCAAATATAACAGGCATGAAAAACAAAGTTTTAACCTCAAAGTTCCTTGATGAAAAAGCAGACATTTTCTCAGTAAGTCTGCATATTTTTAACTTAGACCCTTACAAACAGTTAATTCATATCTACCTGTATGCTGACTCATGTCTAATATGAACATACTTTATAACTAATTTATCATGTGAAGATGCAAAAGATTTGTAATCATTCCTGAACTGTCATGAAAAATATAACACTGAAGTACATGTAGAGTAATTAAGTGACTAATGAATTAAAAAAAATTAACTGTTGACAGACAATTTAAAAACCCTGAGGCTTTCACAGGTTTTTTAGGTTAAAATGGTACCTTGTCTCAAAGTGCCACAGTCTTTTTTTAATATAGAACAAGAATTATAGCAAATATTATTATAGTGACATGAGTTATTGGAATGTGAAATCACCTGATAATGAATGTATGAGAAGAAAGGCATGGTTGAGGAAGTAAGATTTACTACATTTCATTTGGTATTACTCTAACGGGAAACTGTAGGCCACTATGGTCAAACAAACGTCAGTTGGCAAGAAAGGTGTACAATTTTCACCTGAAAACTTACCGCAAGAAACAATGCCACTTGTTCTGCTATACGCGCACATTTGTTAGTAAATTGTGTCCCTCTAAAAATTTCTTTGGAATTTCATATATCCATTTTCAAACTACTAAATCATTATGCTGCTACAACTTCTATGAGCAGACAATCTTGGCATGGACTCTGAGTACACAAAAACTCACACAAGATCTCTAACACATACTGCAAATTTCAGTTTTTCCCAATGACAACATGTGCTAGACAAATTCTCTCAGAAATATTCTTATTATCTGCACTGCCAATAATCCTCTCTTCTGATCTTATAATCACTCCTCCTTACATAAAAGCAGAACACAGGACTTTCAAAAACTGAAGGAAAACAGTCTATTGGAAACACAAGTCCAAAAGAAAAGCCTCTTTCTTTTTGTACTTGGAACAGAAACCTCATGAACCCTCCTTTAATCTTGAACAACATTTTTGTTACTTCTCCAAAAGTCCAGGGTTAGGAATTTATTTAAAACTGTTAGGAATCTCAAGAATGCAATATCTGATATTTGTTTTATCAAATTAAGTCGGTATGGTGAGGTTCTTTATCTTTCTTTTGCCCAAATAACATTGATTCTAGAAATCATATGGAAAAGAAAAGTGAATAAAACTGAATTTAATGAAGGCATACTCATGATTTTCAAATTTTTCTATAGCCTACACAAATTTAAAGCAATCCTGATAAAATATTCTTTAAAACCTAACCCCTCACTTTCTACATTGATATACATTTTCGTCTAATTTTTTAAAGTGATCTGCTTTAAATTTAAGTATTGACACAATAATTACTGTTTCAGAAATATTAGTGTTTACACTGCACTTCCCATAATAAGAATTCATTGAGGATTTAAACTTCTTGAGCAAAACAAACATAATTCTGCACATACTTAAGTGTTATTTTATGCTACTCATCTATGACATCATTTACTTATACTGATGAAAAAGTTGCAACTTTCAATAATGTCTTTCCCAGATTGCAGAGAAGCACAAAATGCCACACTGATTTTCAGGTTTGATTCTCTTATAAAGTGCATTTGTTTGAATATTTTTGTTTGTTTTTTTTTTTTTGTGTTTGAAAAAAGGTCACGTAGAATTACTAAGATAATAGCAATGATTCCAAGTCTTAAGAGAAACATTCCAAAACAATATCAAATTATCATGACAAACTTGAGAAAGTTTACTTGAAGCACCAACTCTTCATTGAGCTACCTAGCAGGAAGAATCAAGGGTTCTTCCCAGTATTTTTTTGTCACAAGAGAAACAAGTATTTGTCTATATGTGTATGCGCTCAATGATCGTATTTCAGACACTTCACACTTTCAGCTACAGCCACACAAAGTGACATTTCTATAAAAGTTGTCTACCTTTGCTCAGATATGGTAATGTGGCAGAAGAATAGCTTAATAATACATTCTTAAGGATAACATTCTCCCACTTACAATAAAAACATTTCTACATTAGATATTTAGAGCTTATTAATTAGAACCAATTAATAAAGGTAAGGAACTAAAAATTTACCCTGAACAAATAATGCAATATTACCTCTTAGTAAGAGCATGTTATATGTACTGCAAGATTGTTACACTCAGTACAGTAGGTCCACATTGCCACCAAATTCCCATTTTATACCTTATTCTCAGAGTATACTGCCATAAACTAGTCTTTACAGAGTAAAAGGTGATTCAATTTCAGGTCCCTGAGGAAAAACCAACTTATCACACATTTCTCTGGTAACAGTCCTTGAAGTCTCAAAAGCTCCCAGTCTAGTCCAAACTTCAAAACGCCCTCTTAATTGCATTGCATTAAGGGTTTTCACTTTATTTTAATGAACGAAGACTAAAATTGCCATCTCCAACAGATGGCAATATCTGGCAGAGTAGTATGTACTCTGATGTAAGCATCAATACCAGGAAAGTATTCTACTTTTTTAATATCAGACAATTTTATAGGTCTTTGGACAAAATGTAGCTTTCCAAATGTAAGAGAAAAACATGTGTCTTCAGCACTGATTGAATTTATGCATGTCCATTACTGGAGGAGCGTAATTCTTCAGCAACAGCACATGCCTGCCATCCATGAGACGAACTGAGAAATATAATTTTTTGGAGTTGTCTAAGGGATTAATGATGCAATCAGATTATTAATCTATAAAGAGCTTCATCAAATGGCTCCTCTCTAAACCTTTATTCAATTCTTGTTCCATAGGCTCTTGTTCTCTCCTCCTACAATAGCTTAGGTGATCCATAAAATAAGGTACTCATTTTAATTACAAGACATGGGGCTCTTTCCCACTGACAGATCCGCATTTTCTTTCCAGAATATTGCCTTTTAATTTCTAAATTAATTTAAACTTGTGTATCATTGTAACTAAAAAGTATTCTGGGAATACAGCTGCCTGGATGTTCTAGATCAAAGTAATCTGTTGATAGCAACAAATTTTCCTCATAAAAGAGAAGGAGACCAAAGAGTCTGAAAAATCCTAAACAGCAAAGAATCACCAATTTCAGCCTACCTACAAGATACAGCTTGGTCAGATGAAGAATGCAATCATTTTACTAAGAGAGTACAAATGTAATTCAAGAAGTTCAAATGTTCCGGGTCACTGTGCAATTCAGTCTAGACTGGTTTTCCTGTTGGAGGCTTGGAAAAGGGAAGGAACAAAGCAAGGAGGCCAGGATGCAAGATTCTAGTGTGCAACATACTGCCTGTCAGATCACACTCCTGTGGACAAGCAGAAGAAGCCCTGAAAGGGATGTATAACCTCATTAGGATTTATAGGGAACTAAAAACGGCCAACCTGATTTAAAAACAAATTTAAGAGAATCAAAATTATCAGTGCTGGAATTCAATTAATACTAAAAGATTAGTACTAAAACCTGTGATTTTGCTTTAAATGTATCAAAAAATGAATTTAATTCATGGAAGACAAATATTAAGCTATGTTGTAGTTGTCTGCCATTGGAGACAAATATCACACAGCAAAGTATCAGATTAAAGAAAAATGTTTCTAGCATTTCTGTGATACAGGTGTACCTGTTGCATTCCACACAATTTAGGATGAAAAATTAATGACAAGTGTTAGAAATATGTAAAATAAACAGGCCATTTGTTAGAAAAAAAATTCTCATGTGTAATTCACAATTACCACCCACTTCTGCCTATCATTAAAAACTAGTTTTTAATGCCAAAGAACAAAAAGACACCTTTTGCAAGAGCATTCTTTTGAAAGATACACTTGTATAGAGCACTGTTTATAAAGTTAAATGTAAAGCATCTTTTTTATTCCAATTTCCATGTTTTGGAATGTGTTCTATTTTTTCCTTTTAAACTCTACAAATGTGTCGCACATATTTATGTCCTCTAAATTTTGTACTTCGAATTTCATTAATACTTCATTATTAACAAAGAACATACAGATGGCCTTGGGTTGTTCTCAAATTTCCTTGCTTTTGAGGTATTTTTATAGCAGCAGGATACATAAGATACTCCTTAATATTTTTAGTACCAGAACAAAACAATTTGAATCAAGATAAAATCACTACATCATGAATGTTAAAATCACTCTGTGAAAAATAATATCATATGACTAGAACAGACCATCCCTTTAGGGAAAAATATAATGTTCAAGTGGATTGTTCTTTTAGTAGTGTAATGGAAAGGCATTCCACCTAGTCCCAGAAGAAAAATCAAAATATGCATTTAAATGGAAATACTATGCAATAAACCCCTCAGAACTGTAAAGAGCTACGTGTTACATGTTACACAAACACATGTAAACACAGGAAGCTATATATATGAAATTTTACTTATACATATTTATTTAATTCCATACATACATACTTATGCATATAATTTTAAATTTTAAAAGCTAGGTTTCTAGCTCTAGGCTTATCTCACAAATATCAAGATGCAGTCACATCACATATTCTGGTTTTGGTCACAATTTCAAATAATATATACAACTCAGCTCTATGCAAGAAGTTGTGAGTATTCTTTTTTAATTTTCTGCACATTTTGTGCCAGACCATATTCTAAACAGCTTTTACAAAGTGATAATGTTTCACTGACAGTGTTTTGTGTACTTCACATAAAATTAAATCTCAGACAAACCTTGAGAAAAAGAAAGCAGAAAGCTAAGCAATACAGCATGTTGCTCTTTTTGACCCACAAACGATTATCAGTTATTTTAGAAGTTATGACAGTTTTCTCAAGTCCTTAAGGAGTCTGACACCATTGGTATAGCTTTTAACACTGCATTTATGTTTATATCACAATACAATAAAACAGCAGGAATAGTGTTCAAATTACTTGGGTATTGGATGGTTTATTGAAAATAACAGCATTACCATAACATTAAAAAAATTCTTTGAATGTGCTAAGTAATCACTGCTATCCATGCTGCATGTGAATTATGGGATAAATTTTGGAAGGCATCACCAATTACAAAGACTACTAGGTCTGTCTCTCTGATGCAGGACTCTATGCATGAGCAATAAATCCTAACCAAACTGAATAACCAGTAGTACGTCAATACTTGAAAAATTGTTGTGAAACCAGTGCTATGCAAATCATTTGTTTTTACAACACAGAAGACTTCATCATTAGACCTAATATTTACTGCTCTTTATCAGGTACAAACAAAAAGCAGAATGTAAACAACGCAACCACTCTTCTCTTCATCCTTTCCCTGCAGATTGCTACATAAACCACAGTACCAATGGCACAGTGCTTAATTTATCTAACTGTATCAGTAATGATTTTATAATGATTTTTTCAAAATATTTAGAGCTACATTTTCTTATACTCGGCCTTCATTTACTCTTTGGTTAATCAAGCTCAATTTAATATCACTTGGATTTTTATACGAAAGGAAAAGAGAGTTAATTTTTTAAAATGTCTTGATATTTTGTAGTACTTAATCCTAGAAACAAAAGGCAAAACTATGTTAACCCTCTCAGGTAAATTTGAAACCAGCTACATATAAACTTGGGCAAACTTATTCACCATTTCCTAACCAACAACCTCCATTATTTTCAATGGCAAAGAACAGCTTAGCAACATTGGTAACCAGTTATAAGGGTTTGGAGAAGTACTACTACTACCACCCCAGCCCCTCATATTAAGTGAGGAACCTCACTTAATGAGATGCCTTGTAAAGGTTTCAAAAAGAGACATTTGAGCTGATTTTGTACTCAGTAGCATGGGCAATCACACTACAAGTACAAGTTTGGCAGGTAAAACAGTAATAATAAAAATACATTTTCCATTGAAAGAGGATTCTTATCCATAGACACTTCTATCCCTTCTGCCTAAGCGACTTTGCAAGTGCCCTATTAGAAAGATTAAATGGATGCCTATGAAAATTCATCAAAGATATCACATACTGCAATTATGCCAAATGCATGAAGAAACAAGCCCCAAAAGACAATTTCTAAAACTAGACATAGTTAGATTTACACATAATTATATATAGTGACATGTAATCACTATATACACTTTGAAAAAAAAAAAAATAGAACCACATATCAATCCATTGTAAAAGACTGCAGAAAACTAATGCAAATTAAAAGCGAAGGGCCTACTGTTTTTAAATTATGTTCACTTTTAAGTTTACCCAGAAAATCTATTTCAGAGCAAATGTTCCAACCCCTAATGACCGGCCTTCATGAAGTGTACATGCCTGGAACAATGACAGCTAAGAAATACTTTGCAACTTCTGCTGAAACTTGGAACTCAGTCTATATGCTACTTGAAGAGAAACCTATATAAATTGCAACATAGGCAACCACTAACTGATATGACTGCTGTTTCTTTTTCCTTTGTGTTTTATTTTTTCTTTCAATCTCTTATGCAGTCTTCTCTCCTTTTGCATAGAAATGGAATAAAAAAATACTTGAGTACTTCAAGAAAACCAAGTTTCAACAATGTAGAGGCAGGGATATCCCTCCTTTTTTCATAGTTTGCTGTGCATTTTCAATAGCTTTCAATGGTATGTAATTTTATTTCTAATAAATATAATTTAAAATACAGTACAAAGAATTGACTTCAAAATTTCTTGCAATTACGGAAAAGGCATTTACTCAACAGAAGCACTCAGTCAAACCCCTACATTGTTTACATCTTTTTTTAATGGCAATTTTTAGATATTTCTGGTCAGAAAGGGACCATTCTGCAATCCAATCAACTGGAATAATACAAAAATCACTTGGTAATTTCCACATCTGAGTCCAATACCTAAAAATCAGTCTGCAAAACAGTCGCAAACACTAGATATCATCCTCCTCTCTATCATACTTAATGGCATTATCTATCAAAATGCAGTATTTTAAGGCATCAGATTTTCACCATAAAGACTTCCTATTCTGAGCAGTTTACTAAAGATATAATCAGAAACAGCCAATTTTTTCTACAAATTTAGGCATATTCACAGAAACTATAGACCACCTGGGAAAAAAAATCATGTCTCCAAGTGTCTAACAATTAGTGACTTTTTTTTTTGAGAGGGTACCTTGGTCTCCTGTCTTCATTAAGTGGTTATACTCAAAAAAGCCAACTCCTCTACAAACTGATGTGGAAATTAAAGGATCCCTGTAATACCTACTAAAAGAGCACCCAAACTCTACTTTAAATACAGTGGCAAGCATGGCCAGGGATTAACATCCCAGCCTGAGAACCACTGGCACCACTCCTTATGTGAGAGCAGGGAACAGAGACAAAGGTCTCTTCCAGCAGTCTTGATGCACACAGGAAGAAATCTCCTTTTACTTTTGATTACCAGTAGACACATTCTCAGCTCAGTGTACAGTCTATTCCTAATCCCCTGTCTTTCCAGTATAATAATAAATGCATACTCTACTATATAATCGATTATGCAAGCAGAGATGTGCTCAGGTTATACAATAACAATACAAGCGGTTACAAGTAAGAAATTTGAAAAAGACTTGTAAGGTAAACACTTAAGAACAAATGTATGTAGAATTCCAAAATGTGCAATTCATCACTGCACTTTCACCTTCCACTTCCAGCTACCTCAGCTATCAACACTACCTTAAAACATTGCTGTAAAATACAGGATGTAAAGATGAGAAAATACAGTAACTTCACTTATAAGCAATCTTGGTTTGTTTCATATTAGAGGCAAGAACACAAATAAAGTTAATAGGCAGAAGAAGCTGATGTCATCATTTTATGATTCTGTGATTATCATTATTACTTGGTGATAGTAACATAGTAGCACATCAAGGCTAAAATGCACCTGAGATTTTTCAACACAATAGTAGTTTTTCATTAGAAATGCCAGTGCATTAAAGCCTAAGTGTTTTATAAGAAGCAGTTGGTTTTGGCCAGTTCCCCGTTAAGACACGAGATTACTTGCCAAGTTGCTGTCAGCTTACTTAACAGGCTCCACCAGAGTCTTCATTTGTATGGTCTACAGCCTGTAATACAGCTCCCCAGGTAAATGTTGTGAACTTAGGAACAGACTTTCCCTATCTGTTTGGTCCCAAACTGACAACATGGTTCTACCATGTCCAGCCCGAAGACAGGATTCAGAAAGAGTAGCACAAAACACCCAAAGCCATTTTCTCACAAGAATTATCTATTCAAGCTCGGGAAGACAGAAAAAAATCTCAATTTTCTGCTTTCATTTGTCTCATAGGAAATTTCAGTACCTAGTTTTTCTCCATTCTCACCAAAAATCTTTGGAAATCTTTTTCCTACATAATGGAGATTCTGCACTTCAATCAGGTAACTGCAAACCAGTTTCACAACAAAGCATTAATATGACACTTTCTACAAAAATGCTTGGCCAAAACCTGAAAACCTCATTAAGGTTTTACTTTTAAAAATGACATTTGAGATGGTCTAGTCTCACACAAGTACTCTAGGCAAATCAGATCCAACTTTTCCATTTTAAACAGGCTTGATGCTTCTGAAACAAAATACAACACTACTTATACCAGAAACAAGACAAGTATGAACCAGGTACTAAGACATCACATTCATGTTAAGTCTAACTTACCCTAACCCAGGTAAAGCTGTAAGTAGAATGCCTTCAGGAAATGCCAATATATGGAAGCAACAGGACCCCAATCTGGGTTGACAAGACCACACTGTAGGCGATATTACTACAAGGTAGAGAGAATTTGTGTAGCAGAAAGGGCAGCTTGAGGATCTTCCTTGAGGAAGAAATGTAAAAGGATTTTTAGAAGGAGATTGGAAGTAATAAAAAGGAAAGGCAGATGATAATGTGCCAAAGACGTGGCAGAAAAGGAAACCAAAATATAAACAGAGAAATAGCAAAATCAAAAGAGAAATATATAGTAAAGTAGAACTTCACAGGATTTTTCTGTCAAGGAGCAACAATTAAAAAATTAGAGAAGGAAACCTTCTAGCAAACCTTATATAAAAAATTTATGAAATTCCCCAAACACTTAATGTTATCCTAAAATCTGTTCCATCTTGCTTTATTTTATTAGCTTTCATAAACTGGAAATGTAATTTCAATCTTCTGAAGTTCTGACATCTCATATTGTCAACAGAGTTGTAGCATCAACTCACTCTCAGAGTGGCAGTCCCCTTAAAATCGGAAAGTAAATGTGTGTCTAAATATGGGAGAGAGGAGTATTTATTTTTATTTCTTCCAGTTGGGTGAAAGTGAGGCTTTCTTTTCTCCAGGAAGATGTGTCCTTAGTCACCATAAGAGTACCAAAAAGGGAACCTGAACACAAAGGCATGATGAAGAAAGGAGACAGGTTGGCAGATTCACAATATTTTAGAGAATAAGAAAAAAAAATACAGCTTGTTTAGGTGATACCGGAAGATTAAATACAGGTCAATGTTTACCAATGGAGTGAGAATGTAAGGAGAGGCATTTCAAAGTAGGAGTAGAGAAAAATATGCAGAAAAATGTAATATCAGGAAAAGGTGTAGACCAGAAAACACTGAGAAGAAATGGCAGGAACCCTGCCAAAAAAGAAAACTGTCAATTTAATTGATCTTGAACCTGTTTCAAAGGCAGAGAAGAGTGGATGATGTAAAGCCATTACTGAGCAAGAATGAAGAAGAGATGTATGTTAACCTTTTATTCCTCCTCTTCCAAATTCCAATAGCCTCCAAAGTATGCATGACTTTTTAAAACTCCAATATTTATCATAGTTCTTCTATTTCCATCCTAGTCACAAGTAAATATTGAAAAAAAATCCAAGAAAATGCAAAAAATTTGAAGTTATACACTCAACCACTGTTCACCTGGTAAGCTCTTTTTTTCCTTTTTTTTATAGTGACTTTAAAAAAAGACAAAACATTAGTTCAGTATTACAGTACAATCCCAACAATATTTTGAGGGATATTACTGTATCTGCTGTTTTAATAAGAAATGGATAGCAAGAAAGATAAAATCACTTATACAGAGCATCAAGGATCCCTTTGGTACCTTGTCTGCCTAAAGCTATCTGCATTTTCTTTACAATTCAGATTCCACATCTTTAAAAGTGTGTACCCGAGTAAGCTGAATATTAAGTTTTCTGGCATTGTCAATATGCTGCATCACAGATAAGACAATGTCTGTCTTCCTTTATCATCCCTTCTCACTTATTCCTCAACTGCAGGCTGATTGCCATGGTATTCTCCAAGATTAAGAACAACCTGATTATTTAAATGTAGAAGACAATGTTGCTTGAATCAGAATCTCCCAAATTGTGTGTAGCCTAAACTAAAAAAAGCATCTACAGAATGCTTTATTGTTGAAAGGTATATGCATGAATATTGTCTTGTGGGTTCTCAGTCATATGCACCTTCTCTAACTGAGATGCTACAATTATTTACTATGGGGTTGCTTTTTTTTAATACAGAAATTTAAGTTTCAGAGCACCAAGGTGTCTAAAATTGCAAACAGTATTTATCATGTCCTGTACCCTTGGTATAAGTGAGTATGGACTGCAGTGAAATGATGGGAGGAAAACAGCTATTTAATAAGAGCAGAAATATTTTCTTAATCAAAGAACTTACCAGCCGCTGAGTCTAGACTCACACAAACTGAGTAATACAAAAGGACAGTTCAAAGAGAAAAAAATCCCCAAAACAGCCAGACAGGGACAAGGACATTAGAAATGGTAGAAGTTCAGAGGCATTCACATTCATCAAGGTTTCAGTCCCTTTCCAGTTCTCAGAGCAGACATTTGCACAATGGGCAAATTGAGCTGACTTAGCCATTTCAAAGTAAGTGTGGTCTTCCCACAAATACTTTTGTCTCTTTTAGCAGAAGCAAATTATTTATATTAGTCTTTCAATCTGAATTGTTATTTTATTGAAAAATGTCATTTTTTCAAATGAGAATTGTTCATGGTCTCAATGTTTTAAACCAGTGCCTTCTGTTTACACTGCACACTATCACACTGTTCCACTGTAATTGTATACTTGGGAGGAAGAGGTCAAGGATCCTAACCTCATTTTAAGTAAGTATCAAAATAACGTGAGACTTGCAAGTGTGGCCTCAGTCAAGGGTTTGTAACAAGGCACAATTAACACATTAAGTCAAATGTACTTCACCTGTTTTGAATGTCCATACAAACAACAGTGCAACATCCTGTCAAACAGACCAAGCACTGAAACATAACCAAAGTGACCAAAGAGATGGATGAGTCCTACACTTCAGCAGAATAAGAAGTTAGGCATTAGAGGCGACCCTTGCCTCATACAGATACAATGACTCAACTAAGGAAGTGGAAACTTGTATTCTAATTCAGTGAGGATTGAACCTTTCCTGCACAAAGAAGAAACAAAAAGCTTGAGGAGAAAACTAAATCTGGATGGATTCTGTGAGCTTTCAGTTTGAGTGGAAAACTGTAAATGATAATTTCCACCCAAAAGGAATTAAGACAACTTAATCATCAAGACAACCTAATGATCAGCTTAGAGAAAAACTTCTATGTAAGAAAGTCTCAGTTCTTCAATAGGAGTTTTAAAGTAACTTTTTAAAAAATGCAATAAAAGGCATAATATATGTTAAAAACCGAAAACATGACTGCTACCTTATGAGAAAACTGCAATTTAGATGAAAGAGTGAATGGAGAGCAGGATGAGAAGAAACTTTCCTATGCAATCTTATATAACTTAAATACAATTTATTAATTTCTTCAGTTAAGGTATTTTACAAACAGGCTGTAATTGTGTTATCCCCTTAGCACATCACATAGCTCACAGAGTGCTAAGTGGAGCAGAGAAAAAATGCTGACAGACTTTAGAAGTAAGGGAAAGGAAACTTCCCAGGAATGAGGAGTTGAACAATGCTTGCCACATATCAGCATGCCTGTCCCCTGACTAAAAACAAGCCTGGAAGCAAGAAAGCTCCTGCTTTTGAATTTGCTATATATTTAACTATCTAATTACTATTTTTAACATGATATATTGCTTTGATGAAATACAGAAGTCTAATTATCTGCAACTTCTACAATAAATTTAATATTAAATGTTTCTGGATTTAACAGTTTTCTGGAGCAACTACCTTTTACTGGAGTGTCAAGAGTAACCATGTAACATGAAACTGGGTGCTTTAGCAAAACAGCATGGGTAATGAAGCTCTCAAAACAATTAAAATAGACATAGGGAGAAGTAGAATTTTCTTTTCCAAGTGATAATTTCAAATAAGTCCTTTTCCAACTGATGATTTCAAATAAGTCCTCTCCTCTCTTTGTCCAGTTACAAAAAACAGTATCACTAAAACTCAAATAAATATTTTCAAGCATTCCTTATATAAATACTTTATCACTTCTTCTTAGGGGATGAAACTGCGTATTTTCAAGCTCACAATACAAGCATTCAAGAAAATACACAAAATATTGACAATTAGGAAGTTTTATACTATAAAATTTAATTGTCAAAGTTCTCCTGCTCCACAAAAGTTAGTTAACGCAATATCATCTTTCCATTTTGAGAGACAGGGTACTTGATATCAAGTTATTAAAATCATCTCAGAACTAATAGCACAGATTTAGTATTAAAAAGAAACTCTAAGTCTCAGGGTAAATCTTCCTTTGAAAGCATCTATTGATCTTTCCTTCACCACACTGTTCACCATTTCTGTAAAGCAATATGTTTGAGAATGGTGATGTAAGCAATGAATAAGTCACAATGACAAGTAGGTAATAAATAATGCCTGTCAGTTTCAGAGAACACAAGACTGGTCTCCAAAGGATAAAGGTAATCCTGAAGGTGGCCAAAAGGGTTATTGTAGCACAAAACCACCAAAATTACTGGAAATCTGCAGCAGTCTACAGAGAGTTAGGGCATGTGAGAGAAAAAAAAATACTGGACAAACTGTAGCACAATGAAACATGACTATATGAACAAGAAAGTTGAAAAAATTAATCCCAGTAATTATAAACCAAGAGTATCTAGCTCTGTAAAATCACAAACATTACAATTTAAACTCAAGTTCTACAAAACATTACATATCTATATAGATTAATCCTGATACATTGGCCAGGGAATACAGAAGTTGAAAAAAGCCAAGACAAGAAACCCAGTTAGTTTAATGTACCTCATGGATGACATGTTCTGCAATAAACTGTGCCTTCATGAAATACAATGGTATCACTGCTCTAGATACCAAAAGTAAACTACAAAGAAAAAAAAGGGGGTTGTGGGTAATACAGAAGACAGCAAAGCAAAATGCCTAAGGAATGTAGAACAAACAGGTCTGTAAGATAATATTTCAAAGGAAAAGTGTTCATTTGTTTTCAGTTCCTAACTCTTCAGTATCTACTGTCACTTCGTTGTAATTTTATCGGTATTTCAGGAGGATATTATCTATATTTCTTGTGGTCATAAAAACAGGCCATCAAGTAACCAAGTAAAGCCCAAAATACTAATGTTTTTCTTTAAAAATATTATGTCATCAAAGACTCTCTCTCATGTGATCAAGTTCAAGCGAAAGAATGTCTTAAAAGTAAAATAAAAAAAAAGTCTTAAAAAGAATACCCTAAAAACAAAAGGAAGTCTTAAAACTTAAAAATATAATCATAAAGGCATAATAATATGCCCTAGGGTCATAAAAAAAGTCTCATAAATGTCTTCAGCAAGAAAAGTCAATATTTGTTTTACTATGTCAAATAACATTCCAATTTAGATTGCAGTCTTTGTTTTTCCTCATGTAACTAGTGTTATTGTGTAGGCAACTGTTAACCAAGCAAACTGGAATAAATATTATATATATATATATAATGTATAAAATATATACCCAACATTCAGTCTTCATATTTTTTGGTATTTCAGAATTAAAGAAATACCAAAAATGAAAATTAAGACAATCATCAGAAATACCCTCAACTACTCGGCATCACCTTAGATTTTATGAAAGAACATTTGAAATTTATTTCATGATCTTAAGCAAGTTATTTAAAAACAACTACTTTCAACTACAGATTTTCTTTAAACATGTACTCTATTAAAGATTTCAGTCACAGATCACATAATCCAACTAAATGAAAAAATGGTAAATTATGTCAGCTCTCAGTAGACAGAAAAGCTGTAATGCATTGCCTCCACTATTGTATCGATATTTATCACTATTTTAATTATGCTGAATGTTAATTGGCAAGTTTCATTTCAATAAAAAACACCTAATTCATTTTTCCAGATTGACAACATCTTCTCTATCTCAAAGGTTACAGTTTAAAACTAAAATCTTCTATCACTGCTAACCAGATCACATTTATAACAACTCACCTGTATTTGTTTTCTAAATTAAAATATTATTTTAATAAAGAATTCATTTTCTATGCAAAATTCCCACTGACAGTTAAAAAGAGTGAACTGTGATGAAGTTCCATTAAAACTATAAAAATAATCTTAAAGTACCAATTTAAAATAGAAATTTATATTGCCCTTTTTTTCCAATAACCATTTCTACGCTTCCTTCATGAAGTAAACTTCAAAAATTAAACTTTGAAAATTAAAATAAACTTTAAAAATTATAAAAACACATGGTTTGGCTATCCTGTTTAAAAAAAAAAAACTCACTTGTTTTACTGTAAGAATCCTCCCTTGAATAAAGAAGCTCATTAACAAAAATGATCTCTATCCTGCCCCAATATTTAAGAATAACAATAATTATGCAATTGGTGCAAGAATTAAGCTTGATTCAAAGTTTCAGATAAATTTAGAGTGAAAGAAAGTAATTTTAATCAAATTATCTTTATTGTAAAACTACTTGACCACATTACTTTTCTGCCAGTAGAATAACAGTCACTTTACTCAGATAACATGGGTAACCTTTCTACATCTGCAATTTCATTATATTACTTGATATAATATAGTAAATATGGGCTGTTTTCTGGATTAGTCAGTGCACATTATGCCATAATAGTTGCTTCCTCCAGTAACATTTCAGTATTAAAAAATCTTGTGGCAAAAAGTAGACATATGACTACAGGCTAGTGATTACCCATAAAATAGAAAAAAATTCAAAGCTTCTACACACTACACTTCTGAAGGATCTCACCTCCTAATTTAATATTAAATTAGTCCTCCTAATTTATCACCATATCTCAAATATTGGAAGTGGTTTGTGATGTATTATTTACTCCACCAAAATTCTCACCACTTGTTACACAGAATAAAGGGTCTTCAAAAGTGGAGAGCTCATGCGCTTATCCATCTACTGTTCCAAACGAACTAAGGCATGTGGTCAGTCATGTGCTTTACACAAATCATTACAGATACAGGAATGTTTTGAATAGCCATCTATGGTTACATCATTAACTATAATTTACTGCAATGACTTATGAATTTCATTTCATGGAAGTCCATTAAGAGTGTGTTCTACATGTACATTAATACTCCCCATCATAAAGTAAGCCATTTAACTTTTCACAGTGTGACTTTTATGATGCTGTTAAAGAAGCAACTAATTGTAGTTAAAGCATTTATTTTTTTAAAAGGTCATTCTTTTTTACTGCAGTTTATAATATTTAAATGGCAGCTCATGGGTGTGAATGTGCACATATGAGAAAGCAGGGATCATGTGTGTTCAATACTGAACCTGTCCAACAAGTTCTGCAGAAAATACAGACTAAAAGTTATTTGCATATTAAGCTACAATGAGTTAAAAGAGAAATCTAAATTGTAAATGAGTTTTGGAGACAAATCAATGCTAATGAACAACAATTACTTCAGTCACAGTGTGAATTAAAACAACATCATTAATAAAGCTTAGGTGCTCTGCTGGCAAGCATGTCTTTAGTCCCTGGCAGATAATGTAAGATCTAAATTAGGAGAAATAGCAAGCACAAAGGAAGTACATTTAAAATGATTTTGTTTTGAAACTCCACTTCAAACAAAAGCTTCAGGAAAGCCTACAAAACTCAGAAAAACCCATCCAGTCATTTTAACGACTGCCTTGAATGAATACCTCATAAAATATCAGATTTGCACTAGATAATGACAGAAGATCTTATAAACCTATAAGATGAGTCAGAACAGCCTCTTTTGTTCCCTTTCTTGCATATGAAACAGTCAGTCAAAAATCAAAATCTTTACTTAAGAAAAAGGGGCTTTTCTTTGAGCTAAAAATAAGTCTAAACATCCTGTTCTTTACCTAAATGTTCAAAACCAGCTGCAGGTAGTAACCATGTAGGGAGAAACTACAGAGGGCACTGTTGTATCAGTTTTTAAGAGTTACAATGGTGTAAGGGGCCCAAGTATAGAAGATTGTCAGGAAAATAAATAACTGACTAAAGAAAGAATCCGGAGTTAGGAGAGCATGCAAATGCACTAAACCTAAAACAATAATAAGGCAAAAACATTGAAGCTGTATTTCTGAAGGAAAATGGACTGAAAGAAAAGTTCATGTAACAGACTGTCAGGCTGATAGGAATACTGCAGTGCACACATTTGGCATTTTCCTTTGTAGTGCTTTCTATGGAAAAGGTAACTAATCATAGTGTCGCCTTATCCTTTGCAAACAGCAACCTATTACTGGAATCCCACTCATAATCAATATGAAAATGAGTGATGAGTGTTATGCAATTCTTCCACAGGCAGAATTTATCAACAGAAAGAATATCTTCACATTATACAGTCCTTTCACAGTGTAAAAGGCCAGTTCTGTTTTATTCCTTTTCATGACACTTACAAATCAATCATTTATATTTTGAAAGCAGTAACATTGGTGCAATATAAACCAAATTAAATCCCACCTTTTACAGAGGAAGTACCTTTAAATATAGCAATCAAAACCAGCCAGTGTCCAGCTGAAAATAACGTAACCCTGAAATTGCTGTATGCTTGACATTCATATGAAAGGGGAAAGCATGTTAAATAAGTCAGCGTAAATACCTTAGTATATCTATGCAAAATTAATTTCATACAACAAATGGGCTTCAGAGATACAAATATTTATGAAAACAAATTTGATAAATGTTTTACTGTTAGTTTACATGAAAGTCTGCCTGTCTTTGATCTTATTTTATTAGAAATAACCCCAATTACATTTTTAATGTAATAAATTTTGAAATGTATTTTAGCACTGCCTAATGAGAATTGCAAATAATATAAAACAGCCAGCTACAAAGCAGTACAGAACAATTAATGTTTTTTTACATTTTTCATTTTTATATTTTAAAAGTATTATTAAGATGTAAATTATCTTAAGAGAAGTACTGAAATAAGATATGGATAGTATCAATCATTTAATGAGACTTCAGAGAAGAAAGGTGTTACTTTTTTTCCCACATTGTGGTGTCAAAACTCACAAGCAGCATGTTTTGCAGTACTGCAGCAAAAAAACATGGGATTTTTATGAACACCGAATCCAACTCACATTTAAAGAGTACTACATGGAAGATAATTTGAAATTAAGTTAGGCAATGATTTTTTAATAAACCAAAGAATAAATGTTAACAGAAAAGATGCTCAAGCAAATGAAACATACCAGAAAATTGTCTAAAGCTATGTGAATGAGTGAACACAACAAACAAAATCAAAACCACAGACGGTGCCTGTGGATACTCACTCACATCCACATCCGTAAGAACTGCGATGGTAACTGTGAAAGAATTGTGTCTCTAAGCATGCAAAGACAGATGTACTACATGAAAGGAAACTGCCACAGAAAATGAAAACCTAATTTTTTTTAGAAATTGCAAACCCAGCAATGTAAATATATTGACTAAGCAAGACCTCAGTTCCCTCACAGACACTGAGACCTACAATTTCTAAGTGATTTCAGTAATTGTTTCAAGCAACTTATTAACAAAAGATAAAACAAAAACTAATGTCCGTGTCAGAAATGGGTTCATCCAGGTTTTGCCAATTCTGCCTTCCAAACAGGCCCTGTATGTGCAATAGTAAGTGGAAAATTTTGCTAAATTTCAAATTCATATATGTTGTCTTTAGCCTAATTCTTTTCCTAAACTAGAATTATTTCAAAATTGCTTAACATTCTGCCAGTCTAGTAATCTCTTTTCATCAGCATTCTTTATGGCAAACTTTTACTAAAATAAAGTTTCCTCTTATTTTATTGTTTCCAGCTGTGGATAAAAATTCACTAGTATTATTTCATACACCTTTTTTAAGTGTATATGATTGCAGTCAGACAGGCAGTTTGCACATGTAAAAAACCTAACAGTTTGTTAGATATAGAGTATTGATAAAAGAAATGCATAAATGTCTATTAACTTACTATATACACTCTATGACACAAGGTAAAGTTCTCAAGGCATAAAACATACCCCTTCTATGCAAAATTTAACTGCATTTGAAGGCAGAAATTTGCAGTGCATTCCTAGAGACACGCAGTTGGATACAAATAGGGCTGCTTCAGAGACTGTTGCGTCTATGCACATCACTTAAATACACTTCAAATGATGAAAAAAGTTTTGATAATGTTTACAAAATTGACTTAACCATCTTAATGCATTTTTCCATTTACTACAATAATGAATGCCAAAATGTTACTAGATAATTCTCTAAATATTCAAGATATTTAACAAGATATTTAAGGTTCCTTTCTCCCTATGCAAAAGAACACATTAAAACCAATTTTACTATCGTAATTTATTCAAAGCTTGATTATGAGCAATAGCTGTGAGAAGAAATACAGCATTGTTGATTCATATACAAGCATTTCACTTAACTGCATTGGATAATAGATGTGCTCCTAAAGGAGTATAAAAGCAAAGTGATTAGAAGTCATTACTGTTAATTAGCATTCACTTTACATTTATAGGGATGAACCTTTTCTGTGTTGAACAAATGGAAAGCTTTCATATGAAAGTCTATCAAACCTGGTCAAGGTAGGCACTGAAATAAATGTCACTGACCAGTAAGTTGAATTCAAAACAACAATAACAAAGAAAGCAAAACAAAATCTAAGGATGTATCATCATCCAATTAGTGAGATTCAGTTTTTAAACAGGAAAAGGTCTGAAGGGAATGAGCAAAACTGGAAACTCATACTTCACATTCTGCAATCTCACTGATAAAAGGAGGAAATGTGTGTTTATCAAACTTGCTGCGAGTGCACGGTTCATTCGGCGTCCTGTAAACAATGCCTGGCTGCCCATTCCCAAATGCATGTGAGAATCTTGCAACCCAGAACATCATATTCAGCAGGCAAGGTCACACTAGAGATGCCCTGGAAATGGGAAATTAGGAAAACCTGGCAATCAGAGGTTTCAAGCTGACCAGAACAAGCCCTCAGGGTTGCTTACCATCTTTCACCACCAGCCTGACTGTCTCTGCTTATTCAGTATTAACACAACAAGACAGGGAGCGAGTGGAAACAACTCCACACACCTAACGGGGAGAAATACAGTGACTTTTTTGTTTACACAATGCTCAACATTTCTCACAGTAAGAAACTACCTCGAAGATATTGCCAAAGATCTTCCTTTAAAAAAAAAAAAAAAGAATTAAAATCCTGACAATGCCTGAACTGGTCAGAGAAGACACACAGAATTTCAGGCATCCTACTGATTAAAAAAATTTCTTTGTTCCCATCTCATTTTAAAATTCATACAAAACCCCCCCAACAACTAAATAAACTCTGTGTTTTGAATGAAACAAGATACATAATTATTTTTATACTGCTTAAATCACTCCCAACTATGCAATTACTTCTTACCCTCTTCCCTTCATTCACACTTTTATTCACTGCTAATGACAACAGTCATTCCCAAGGTGGAGGAAGCTATGGAACTCCAGTTCAGAATTAATTAAAAGAAAAAATAACATGATTTAAAAATTGTAATCATTTAACATGATGAGGGTAAAGGGACAATCCAAATCCTTGCAGATAAAAATTTATTCATTATAAAAAGTGGAGGAACCAAGTCTATGAAAAAACACAGCAAATATTTTCTCTCAAAAAAAAATCTTATTTTACCAAGAAGCACAGTTATTTATTTCTTGTTAATGTAGACAACCACTTCATACAATTTCTAAAAGTTCTCATTTAACTTGCATGTTTAAAGACAAAAAGAACTGTGCTAGGAGATGTGGTCTCCAAATGTTCATTAAATCTACACAACTACTAAAGGCCCCAGTCAATAACTTCCATTGTTTTATCTATCACGGTTTCCCTCAACTGGGCACTGAAGAGTTTTTACAATTTTTTTTCAATACTTATGGTATAATTTCACTTGCCATACAAAAATTCTGCATTTGAACTCTTGAATTAGATATAATCTATCAATATATTAAAGACACAGTTATTTGCAATAATCATAATGCAGGCAACAAAAAGAGAAGTGATTATTTTGAAAATTCAGCATAAAGAAAAGTATCTCTTTGCATAATTTAATCTTTCTCCAAAATATTGAGAAATACAATTCCGAGGTATTAATCCATGTATCTACAGACCACTCAAATCATAGCAGGGAAAATTTTCTTCAATGAAAACATGGAAGATTACTAGAACAGAACTCTTCTGCATGCCTCTGAACTCTCTGAATCCCTTAAGTGAGAGGGGAAAGCTACCTACTTTGTCTGAACTCATAAACTACACAAGTAATTTGGTGAAGAGCACGCTGAGGACTTCAGATTACAGATTCTTCAAGTCAATCAGGATTCTATAACTAATAATTATTTGGCATCTTTCAGTCTCCTAAGAAATTCT
Organism: Onychostruthus taczanowskii; assembly: GCF_017590055.1. Classification (NCBI taxonomy): domain Eukaryota; kingdom Metazoa; phylum Chordata; class Aves; order Passeriformes; family Passeridae; genus Onychostruthus; species Onychostruthus taczanowskii. Next base: position 11,591,866 of record NW_024496525.1, on the reverse strand, counting down.
GCAAACCTTATTTGTATGAGTTAAGAGTAACTACTAGTCTTGACACATTACACTACACTTATTAATGTATTTTTCCTGGTAGGAGCACCTAAATCTTTGTACAAAAGTCACAGAAAGTCAGCAATCACACTGAATCTGAGAACTCATGTCACCCATGGCCACAGCAGCTGAACTCTGGAGAAGTGTAAAAGAAAGACCATTTCCTTAGCACGGAAGATTATTAGCAATATCAAGGAACTGAAAGTTTTAGGTTCCATGATGGAATTAATCCCTATCTGAAGGCCACAAAATAACCTTACATTTCATCTATTCATCTCAAACCCTGAAGAACTGTTTCCTGAAGAAATCTCAAGGAGTTTCACTGAATACCGAGAGGACCTAAGTTTCTTCTATTCCACCTGAACACACACAGCTCAAGTGCTTTGTCTGAGATGAAATATCTTATGTAACATCTAAAATGGCACTGCTATTGCAATTTTAACTCTCAGACAGGAACACTTTCTGTCTTCACTAAACATCAGACTTGGACCATTTAAAAAAATCATGATCCCGTTCTTAACAAGTAATTATTAAATGCAGGAGTCACATTAAGCTCTTTACTTCTGTAACTAAAAAATGTTACTTATTCTTTGTGACTGACTGTTGTAAGATTACTGTTCCAAAATGCAAGCACGTTACAGAAAATAAATCTCCTTTCCTTCCGTTCCACATCACTGATGAAATGAAACAGTGCCACAACCAAAGGCTGTTATTATTCAAATGTTTCATATATCACATATATCCAACATTAATATTTATTTTTCAGCTGATGATCAATGGATGATTTCAAAATTAATATTGCTTCAGTCCTGAGAGCCAATATATAAATTTATTCCAAGTGAATTCCATATTTTTTGAAAGCTTGCGGGTTCCAAATCCACAAAGAGCACAACAAAAAATACTCTGACAGAAATAACATGTTGAAACTTTAAATCCACTAAAAATCCATTTGCATGTTTTATAAAAAACATGGGTAAATATAAAAAAACTACAAAAATATCAATTTTTAAAATACTAATTAAAAAAAGCAGTTAGGCATGTAATCAAAAAATTTGAAAAAGAAGAGCTAGAAGAATGACATTTGTATCTAATTCAAGAATTCCACAAATTACTTCAGCAAGGAAACTTACCAAACAAAGGCAAAGACTTATGGAGTAGATAAGGCAAAGAATTTCAGTTTCTCACCACATTTCAAAGACAGTGCCATTATAAAGCCCCTAAAAGATAATTCAGGTAACTGAGAAAATCTAGTGCTTACAGGCTTGGCTAGGAAAATCTCCAATACAGACAGTAACAAACATGAACAAACGAGGACATCAGTAATCCCTATTAAGTAACATTGAGAGAAGAATAAATTATTCTTTAGAGTGCAGGATTTACATGTCTCATGAAGTAAATATTCTTCTATCAGGTGAAGACTGCATAGTAAGATATGTTTAGACATCATATAAGTACTCAGATATGTTTCACAATGCGTACTGAATACAGAATCTAAAACATGGCATTATGCAACTAAAAAATAGATATAAATTTCCTTTATACCTATCAATCACCTTGGTTTGTGACAATAAAATTAATAGCTTTACAGTCAATGACAGTCAGTATCACTCACTGAGTCACATATACTAGAACAGGACTGTTGTCCTGGGTTTCACAGAACTGTGAGGGAATATTCAATTCTTTAGAAATCTTGTTCTCATAACACTGTTTTTAAAAACATTGTATACTTCCAAATTCATACAGTTTTTTCAAAGTGTTTTAATTTTTTACTAAGTAAGTACTTGCAATAGAAGCATTCTTTGCCAATGGAAAGTTAGGTACGCTATGTGATTTTGATTTAGACACACCTTTCCTGTAGTCCTGGCCCCAAACCATTTACTGAAAAAAAGAGCTATGTTATTTGACCAGTGTTTTAAAATTACAGTCACTCAAAGATGGCTTTGACAAGGCTTCCACAGAATTCTTCCCCTCCCTTCAAGAGAATGCAAATTGACTTCACTGTTTAAAACTATTAACATTTGGGGAAGAAAAACTCCTGAAGCAAAATCCTCAGTGATTAAGAATTAAATAGTAAAGCTACTAAAAAGCAGTTATTAAAAAATGCGAAAAAATAAAACCAGAAATCTTTCAAAGTTATGGCTAACACAGAAAAAAAGTTAGTAGTCTTCTTAAAACTAAAATACCACAGTTGCTGTAGTGTATTTCTCCTCATAATTTTGCAATTATTCATCAAAATATGCAAGACACTTACAGAAACTTTTGTATCAGAATTTCATAGCTATGTAGTACTGTAAAGACATCATTATACAAAGTCTAACATAAAGGCAGTATATTGTTAATATTTATAACCTGAATATATCTTATAGTGGGCTTAATATTTCTACACAGGAAATAAATTGTTATTTAGCTCCAGACAACATCATAGCCTCTCTTTCAGCTATAGTTATAATTTTCATGTACAAACTTCCAAAGCAGAAGTTGTCAAGATTTAACACTAGCATTAATTCATGTTAGGGATCAAGTCCTCCAAAGACAGCAAGATCTGTAGAGGAAGTATCTTAATTGCCACTAATTTGCCCATTTTTAATTAAATTGATCGGTAATTCATTACCTTATCCAGCAGCACAAAGCTGTTAGCATGCAGCTTTAAGAGACAGTAGATATCAGTCCTTCTAATTTCTAATACTATCATGCTTCAAAAATAATTTAAAACTGCTGTATCATATTTCTTTTGATTCCTGTATTGCAGGATATGCACATTCCATTTAAAACCTCTGTGAAGCACTCTAGAGCATAATCATAGAATCATTTAGGTTGCAAAATGCCCTTGAAATTGAGTCCAACCATTAACCTATTACTGCCAAGTCCACCACTAAACCATGTCTCTTGGCACCCAGTCCACACAACTTTTAAATGCCTCCAGAGACAGTGACTCAACCACTTCCCCAAGCAGCCTGTTCCAATGCTTGATACCCCTTTCAGTAAACAAATGTTCCCTAATATCCAACCTAAGCCTCCCCAGCACAACTAGAGGCTGTACCACCTACATGAACTATTCTCCTGTGCTGTAGTCTTATACTCCAACACAGGTCTGAGATCTTGATTTTACTTTAGAAGAAGATCATTTCCTTGCCAAAAATGTTTACAAGATTTGACTCCAAGATGGGTCAGGAAGTGATCTGCATTCAAACCAGATTCTTAGGTCTTATCTGCAATTTGATTTTTTTAAACTGAATACAGAATAGAGCCTGAAGTATTTAGGTTCATGAATCTCAATTATCATTTTAGTGAAGGAAAGCGAGCTAGAAAATCTTCGATACCTGACATGAAGACTACAAACACTTTTATCTGAAGTTTCATTAAGTAGTCTATACCAGTTTGATCAATAAAATCACATATTTTACTTTCTTTAAAATAACAGTTATGATTTTCTGAACAGTGTATTGGTTTTAGTACAGCACACAGCAGTAATCAACATGATTAGCTGGAATGGACACAGCATGTTCACTCAAACACTGTAGAGAACCTCTAGAGTCAACAGGAGGTCTTCTGTTTTTTCCAATGAGGTCTGACTTAGTATTGGTAGAAATAAAGTACTATATGAAATATTTTGAAAAATACCAGAGAATAAATTTTAAGTGGTTTAGAAAGTGGGTTCATTGTCCCTCTTTAATTCATTTTATAGCTAAAAAGGATTGATATATGTTATTGCTACTGTGTCATATATTAGAATATAATCATAGGGCCACCAGAATCAAAACTATCATTGTGAAATATTCCATAATACTTAGAGAATGACATGCAACATACAAACAAACAACAGATTCTGGTTTACACATCATAAAGTGTACTCAAATGGAAATGTCTAGATATCCCACACATTGATAAATGCACAAAATCCAGAAGATCTCTCACTACAGTAATCAAGCGATACATTATTACAAGTGCAAAATAAACTAAATATTCTATTTATAGATGATTGCCACAATTGTGTTTTTTGTTGTACATGCTAAGCTCCTGTTACAGGTGTTTTCACTAAATAGGAAAAAGATTTTGGCTTGAAATGAGGATTAATAAGTGTGATTTGCATTGGGGGAAAAGGAATATAGTTATACCATATATTTACACAACAAAGAAGAAGAAAGGAATAGAAATAAAACCTGTAGAAGTCCATTTTTTTCTTAAAGTTTAACTTAAATACCTAAGTGGATCATTTACTTAAATTCATAAATTAATTAAGCAATGTAATTATCCCCAACTATAAAATTGCTTTCAATCAGCATACCTTAACAAGTTTCATGAGCTGGTAAAGGTCTTCAACCTCATCTTCCTGGCATGCAGTATACACTCTTCCAGTATTTACACTGGTACCTTTTATAAAACCACGATAGAGTGGCAAATCCAGTGCATCAGCATATAGGTCAATGGCATGGTGTCCTACAGTCTGATACATATAGCTGTCCAATTCATCAGTCTGCCCTGCCACAATTAAGAAAACAACCATATTAGGTACATTGTTGCAACAATTACAGATAATCACAATACTACAAAGTACTGAGAAAATCTAAATGTTAATATTTTTCAGTTCACAAACAGATGTTTGGTGACAACACCACTATAAACATGGAAAGAAAAAAAAAATAGATTTCTCCACCCAACAGACGTATGGAGAGGAAGACATCTGTCACAAACATGCTGCCTATTTGCAAATTGTGGTGCCTTTCCTTCTTCCTGCTTCATCCAAAAAAATCTCCTATCAATTCAATTCTGCTTCCATTCACATGGTAATTTTCAATAGGAATACAAGACAGAGGCACAAACTCAGATGTATTTCAACACACTCAGATCAAGAAATTTGTAATGCACTGCAACACTGAGAACAAGCTATAGGCTGTAAAAATTTACAAAAAGTTTACCGTTAAAATTGTTAACATGGTCATCACAAAAGGAGACTATCTCTGCTTAGGTAGAATAAAAGTAGACCACTATAATGTTTTGACACGGTTTAATAAGCAAAAAGCTTATTTCCTTAACCATGAGAAAAAAATTAACCAAATTTTCTTACAAGCAGTTTGTAGCCAGCAGAAAGTAAAAAGCAGCTAAAAATGCAGGTATCATGAATTAGAATTACATCTCAAACTATATAATAAATCATTTACACATAATTTTTTTTCAGATAATATTTCTAACAGATTGATAAAATAATAAATTATTATTGGTGAAATCTCCACTTTATTACAAGCTAACACAGTTCACTATTTTAATGCTAATTTTTAACTCTGGTACTTCTCTGAATTTACATAGAGACATCAAGCATTTCTGCTGTACACATGTGTAGCACATCTTGCAAAGAAGAAGGTCTGTAACTGACCAAGATAACTAGTTTGTGATGTAAGAATTAGGCCAGTCACCTTTGATGCCACACAACAGATATGGTTCTGCACAAAACAGACAAATCCAAATCCCTAATCGCAATTAACCAACCTAGACCAGAATAGTAGACTTAAAGGAAAATTCAGTGGTTTCAACATACATGAACATGACAAGGTCTTTAAGTGATATTCTGCTTAGAATACACAGTTTCTTTATTAATTGAGACTCTCCAGGCAACAGTGGTACAAGATAAAATAAAAAGAATGGCATAGAATCCACTATTGCCTGAAGCACCTCAATTAACTTTCTATAAAATTTCCAGCTACACACTTAAAGAGAGCATTTTATGATTTTAATGATAATATTCTACATTTCTGATGAGGATAAATTAGTTTGAAGACAACATATTTCAATAAGATTAGAGATTATTATGTCCTAGCTGCCCAGAAAATAATTTTTTCCTATACTCTCCTAGCATTTGCCAGTTCTGCCCGTGACTCATTTGTGATGGCAGCTCCCTTTTTCCTTCCCTTTCTGTGTACCCTACTGTACAGTTACCAAATACCATACTTAATTGCTTAACATATGTTGAACAGTGAACCTAGTTAGCATACTTTAGCATTCTCCCCTACCAACTGGAAACAACTCACTTGCTTTTCCAGCCTCACTTCAATTTGTGCTTTAATACAATATACAAATACTTAGCTCACTCTCTCACCTCACACTGACTACCTGAGTTTCTCCCATTCTTTTTCATAGAAATAAAGTGGAGCCCATGAGGAACTGATCAAAAAATCATTCCAGCCTAAAAGGAAGAAAAGAAGCAGGAAAAATATGTGTATCAAGGTCAATTCCAAGCCACATCAGTTCCTCAATGCAGTTCACAGATGCTGGGTTAGAATAATGGAGAAAGACAAACAAAGATAAAAATGGATGAGCAGCAGCACAATGGCACATTTTTGGCAGCTGGAATGGTTTACAGCATTCAGTTTAGCACCAGTTTAGAGCATTTCTAGAAGTTCAGTGCTAGCTTTGGTTGATGACATCATCTATCAGCTTTTAGCATTTGTGCTAATGACTTCCCACGACCCCTTTGTTTACCACCAGAATATCAATATTCTCATTTTCAAATTGTGTAAGACTTTTTTTAATTGATCTTCTCTTCTTGTGGGCTTTTTTATTTTCCATTAAAGGGAAAATACACTTAATACATCTCCATAGCATTTTCTTTTTCATACTTCTTTCAAGTTTATATGTTTGCCTTCAATATGCAAAACCAGACAAAAACATATATAGGAACTTAATTCAGTCATGGTTGTGAGTCCATTGTTTCTAACCTATGTTTAAAAAAAATCCTGTAAAAAATGTGGCTTTCATACCTGTATTTTCAGCAGGTCTTAAATTGGCTAGAGCAACAATCTCATGCCCAGCAGCAACACATTGCATCATATTGTAACAACTGTCCTTCCCACCACTGTAACGAAAAGAAAATAGTGGCAATTAAAAGTATAGATAAAAGTTTTAGCCCCTTATAACTTTTAACTAACTGCTCCAAAATAAGTATTATCAGTACTGTTTATAAATTTTGAAACATGAAGAGCTGTAGAATAGTAATAGTAGAAAAAGAATAATTTCACCATACATTTACTACATATGTATAGTGCCTAAATACAGTAACCATAAAGCACATAAAGAGTTTTGCATCTTACTATTAATCTGAGAGGTCACATGAAGAAGAGCTATTGACACTGGAATCTCTTCAAAGACTCCCTTATTCCAGAGACAAATTACTCAGTACTCATTACCAGTTAATTTGGATCAAAACCCCAAAATCTGCTCCAATGAGTTGCCAGCATTAGTAATCCTTTAAAATTAGGTCTGTCATGCAGAGGTGATGCCTAGGGACACATTTTCAGTGGTGTACTTGGCAGCGTTAGATTAATGGCTGGACTCAATAGCTTTGAGATCTTCTCCAACTCCATGCATCCTAGGTCAGGAATAACATTTCTCCATCATGGGATAGGTTGCCTAAACCTTCAACATTTTGAACATACTTGCCATTGTCAAAAACGTTACTTATTACAGGCAGTAGTTTCAGCTGACGCTGCAGAGAACATATGAATTTTTTACTGCATTTCACTGCAAATAAAAATGATTAATGCTAGTAAAAAAATACAAAAGCAAATACAACCATACTCTTGTTTGAGGCCAAGAGATAATACTCCAAAACAGAGGATACAATTAATTCTGACATTCATTCAAGATCTACAGGAACCTTTTCCACTATCAGTGACAAAAGAATTCTGTTCTCTTGATGTAACTGAAAAAGTATCTCTATGGATTTTAATCAATAGAAAAAGAAACATTACAATCTACAACAAAAGTAGAACACACACTGCTTAAAAGATCCATGTTCAGACTTGTGGCCTTCAAAGTACAACTGCAGGTGGAGATTCTATGCAGCTTCTTTACATGCCAAGGCACAAAAACCACGGCAGGAACTGCAACTGAGATCTATACAAGCTCTGGAAAACTGCATTTTGTTTTAGAATCACTGAGACATGCACGGGAGAACACATAGCACAAGCAGTCATTGCTACAATAGACCGTTGTGTTCCTTGTAGTCACACTATTACTATTTCTACCTGAAAGGGAGTTGGAGCAAGATAGGGCTTGGCCTCTTCACCCTGAAAACAAGTGAAGAACAAGAGGAAATGGCCTCAAGCTGCACCAGCGGGGGTTCAAGTTGGACATCAGGAAGAATTTCTTCATGGGAAGGGTTGTCAAGCATTTGAACGGGCTGCCCAGGGAGGTGGTGCAGTTACCACCCCTGGAGATGTTCAAGAAATGACTGGACATGGCACTTGGTGCTATGGCCTAATGGACAAGTGGTGATCAGTGAAGTGTTGGACTTGATAATCTTGGAGGTCTTTTCCAAACTAAATGGTTCTGTGATTTTGAAACAAACTCCTTCAGAATTTCCAGCTTTAAGCTCTCCCTTTTATCTAGCCCTCTACACAAAAGCTTCAAAGTGCCTTAGAGGAATGTAACCCTTTAGCTATTCCCCTCAATCTCTGCTTTTATCCATGCAAAAATTCTGTATACTGTCTTGAATTTGTTGTGTAATTCAAACCTGAAGTAGAAATAGTGCAAAACATGGCATCCTTTTGTACTTAACAGATTTTCATAAAGCAGTTGCTTCTGTTTCAGTGCTAAAAAGTAAATATTAATATGATAGAATCCAACTTGGAGCGTCCATCTCTACTTAACATTCTTATAATGCATACTGGAACTTTCTTCTAACCTATACACAGACATAAAAAATTTTAAAATCATACATTCATTACTTTTGGACACTGTTCTTGACATCTTGAAAATGCAGATAGTATTAACTTTATAATTTGAACTTCCAGGCTTAACAGAGTAATGAGACAAAGACTCTTTCTTTGTGAATGACTTTACGCTAAAAAAATAAAAGTTTCCTGCTAGTTCTGATTTCAGCTACAAACAGCACTTCATAAAAATAAATGTATGACAATAGATAATTGCCTATGCTGTTTACAGCATTTTAATCTTTTTTAAAAATTGAAATTAAAAAATTAAAATGTCACTGGAATAGACCTATTAATCCTTTCAATTAATTTATGTGTATATATATATATATATATACACATAAAGACATTTTAAGATGCATATTGATATACATATTGCTTACATTGGACCACCAGTTAGTAGGTGGAAATCTGTGCTTACTGAATCACATGCTACTTTCCTGTTATTTATTCTCTGTATTATTTACCATAGCCCTAAAAACTACCAGTACCAAGAAACAAATGACATGGTGCCCACCCACAAGACCTTCCAAACTAAATGTAAAACACAATATGGTTAAGACCAATGAAACCAGACAACCCATGCCCACGGGAGGAAGGTGGACTCAAAAAAGTCCTCAGAAGGGAGATGAAGACAAGTACTGAGATAGCCTGGGTACCCCTCTCAACTCCCAGCACAGAAAAAAATAACAAGGCCTTTTTGTAGAAAGCTCCAAAGTGAGGCCAGTCAGGGTTCTGCAAGTATGTTAACAAGCAGGCTTATAAACAAAATACCAGAAAAAAAAAAAAAAAAACACCAAAAAACTGGGTAACTGTGAAGATATGAACCTATGAAAGACTTCTAAGCAAAATTCCTTTCTATAGACAAGTATAACCACTTACAGTCAAGAAAATTCTAGAAGAATTTTAAAGAGTTGAAAAACATCATATTTCAGGTTGAAGACTGGCTTTAAAATGTTTATGATTTAGCACAAAACAAAATGCAGGGTTTACCCCACAAATACCACCTTAAAACAAGACTATCAACTTTTAGTGTGGCCAACATTCTACAAGGAAAAAAAACAAGTTAAAGTAGTTTCATACATAATCCTGACCTTTGCAAAAGTAAGAAGCACTTTTCAAATACTTTTTTCCCCTCTGATCTTTGGCTAGCTCTGTTACAAAGACTTCAGACACTTTGATGTCTCTTTAAAACTCTTCTTAAAACTATTACTGAAACTAAATCCATCCTTGTAAAATAGACCATTAAAATAGCAATTGTGTTAGAAACCTGTTTATAGGATTTTGTTCCATCCTGCCTTTTAACACATTCCTCTGCTTTGAGAATATCAAAGTAAATAATCCAGAAAGACAAAGTCTTATCTATAAAATAAAATTTAAAAAATTGAAGATAATTTTCCCTACACCACATTTGAGCAAATCTAGAAAAACAGACAACATTTCCTGTATTTTCTCCTTTGCATGAGTTTTGTTATGATTTGCAGTTGTTATGACCAAACCCCAGTTTCAACAAGATTTGATATTAGACATTCCCTGAAGAATTTAATACATTAAATGCTTTGGCTTAAGTAAATAGCTACTGCACCCAAAAAATAAAAATACACAGCTCACATCTGCACAGTTCTTTTGCACTTAGAGGTTTCCTAGCTCATTTTTTTTAATTATTGTTTCTTCAAGAAAAACACCTACATGTCCTTATGAGAAAATGTTAGTTTCTAAAAAAAAAAAAAAAAAAAAAAAAACAAAAAAAAAAAAAAAAAAAAAAAAACAAAAAAAAAAAAAAAAAAAAAAAAACAAAAAAAAAAAAAAAAAAAAAAAAACAAAAAAAAAAAAAAAAAAAAAAAAATTACAAGAACTGCAGAAACTGACAAAGAAACTTACAAAAAATACGGGACGGGGGTGGGGGAAGATGGCAAACACAGCAACCCTTGACAGACACGGCTGTGTCCAACTCCAACGATTGGAACGAGCTAGCTTCATCATTTTAAAACCAGCAAAATTTAATCTCTCGCAACACACTGCAAAAATCTATCGTTAGAAGTCGAGTAAAATCTATCCTGAAAGACCTTAAGATACGTGGAAAGCAAAAGCACCTGGATACTGAACTGCGAATGAGCAGAACCCTCTCTTTAGAGCAGGACATGCGGCCCACGCTCTGCGCCCCCGGCGAAGGCGCTGCCGGCGGCCCGGGCGGCTCCGGCTCTCGCCCCGCTGCAGACGAAGAACCAGGGAGACCGGGATATCGGAGAGCAAGCGACTCGGGCAAATAACTGTAGGTCTTGTTTTGGCTCGGGGGGTGGGGGTGTGTTGGTTGGTTGTGGGGGTTATTTGTTTGGGTTTTGCTTAATTTTAAAAATACACCGGTTATTCTTGAATTCTGCCGTAACACGGGAATTCTTCTCAGTCTCTCCCTGTACGCAGGCAGGGACCGGCTCGCCCCGGCACTCGCAAGCGGCCACTCCAGGGGCAACAGGCAGAGCCGGCAACCTGTGGTGAACGAGTCGCCCAGCTAGGGGAAGGGAGGCAGCAGGAAACGCATGGGCGGGAAGGCCGAGCGGAAAGGGCCGGGCGGGTCTCCCGGGTGGCGCTGGGTGGAGCGCGACCCCCGGGCGGGCAGGGCTTCTCCCCGCGCCCTCTCTCCGCCTGTGAGACGCCCCTCGCTCGCTCACATAGGCGCTCCGTCAGCGGGTTACCTGATCAAAGCCACTACTCTCATGTTGCTCGCAGGCCGGGGGCGGTAACACTGACAGGGAGGTGGGCGACAGCCGGCAAGCGCAGCGGGGAAGGCGCCCGGTCGCACAGCCACCCTGGGCTGCGCACGCTGCCGGCTCCTCCGTTGCTACCGCTACCGCTTGGCCGCCTCCCCTCGACGGGCCCTCCTCCCGGGGCAGGCCGGCAGACTGCCTGCACAGACCGAGGCTCGGCGAGCCGCCGGCCCCCGTGCCCGGGGAGGTGCGCTGCCTCCGCCGCGGGGCTGCGCGGCGGCCGGGGGGAAGCCGCTCTGGCGCGGCCCGGGGGAGGGCGAGAGGAGGGCGCGGGCGCGGAGGCAGAGCGCCGGGCGCCTATGGAGGGCAGGGCGGCCGCGCTGGTAGGCCCGGGCCGCCCGTTTGAGGGCATTAGCCGCCTGCTGCTTCCCTGTGACTGCGTATTGCCTTCTGTCCTTCAGCGAAGAACCGCGGACCTGCTCCAAGTGACTGCTGCCTAGGGAGCAGGGCCGAGGGAGGCCACCCCCTCCACTCGGGTGCCCGGCGCGGAGACTGTAGGGCGTAGTTGTAACTCCACCGCGAGCCGGGGCAGGGACGCCTGCAGGGCCCGCTGGGAGGGCAGAGGTGCTGCGGGGCTTTCCTGTGATTGCGGACCAGGGATTGCGGCAGCGGGGAGGTTGGAACAGCAAAGCTGACCAGGCTGCTCTCCGCTCGTAGGCGAGCGCAAAATGTCCTTCTGCATATTCGGCTTTAGCTGCTGCAGACCGAAAATCGGATCTCCTGATCTGATCCCTGTTTTGGGCCAATTTTCTGACCAATCCCGCCGTGAGGCACATGACAGACACCCGTGTAGGTTTGCAAGCTAAGTCACAAGCTTACCCAAGTGCCCAGTCTTTCGACACCTGACACACAAGTTTATTTTCCCCATGTCACAGAAGAAACACGTGGGTTAGTTCTCTCGAAAAAGTTTATTGCTAGACTAACTTTAAGAGTACTGTATCAGCAGATAAAGGCATTGCTGTTGGTATTGCGGCAGGGTTTCAAGCAGCAGTCTAAAGGCCCGCCAATCTCGGGGCTTTGGTTCCTAGGGCCTGTGAGACTGGAATGGGGCCAGAAGCCACTGGTGCACGCTTGGGTGCCCACCCTGGCTGGAGCCTGGTGTGCAGCTCAGCGGGACCGGCACTGTGCCTCAGGGTGAGCCTCCTGGCTGCCCCGCTCCCCGCAGTGACCAGGAATGCCCATTCATGGTTCCTGCTGAATTTAGTTGCAGCAAACACTGCAGATATCACAGAAAGCTTTGTCCCTCCAGGCTGGGATAAATGCTTTATGCACTGTGAGTGCTAACTTACCAGTCCCCTGTAATGTGATATTATACAATGCTATATAACAATCTGTACCACTCAGGCATTACATTAGTTCCTTGCACATAGACTGCTGAGTATGAAGTTCCCAGGAAGAGATAAGATGGAAGAAAGCATTTTTTAAAAAATCACTTTGTTATAGTGATACATGTTCCAAAATAAATGCATAGTGAAACAAGTATATAAGTTTGGTTTTTTTTATGTACAGCTCATGAAACAGCTTGAAAAGCCACTTTTTTTTTTTTTTTTAAGATGATTTTAGTTAGCACATGATTTATATAGTGATTTATACAGTGAATCACTATAAAATAGGAATGAAAAATTATGGTCAGATGTGAAGGTGATGATGCCTTCCTAAATACACTTTTGAAAAGTTAAGAAATGACAATTGATATAAAACTTGTTTGCTAAGTAGTTGAGGTAGTAAGCACAAAAGAGATTTTTCTGTGCTGGAATAATTGCAAAAAACATACATTTGAAAAAATAAATTTTCAGTTCATGCTTTGGCCACCACAGGCATTATGAAACTGAATGACTTGCCTTGGAATTGCTTACAGGGCTTTTGAGTTTCCTACTAGTTTATTGATGATGACATAATGTGTAAATCTTTGAAAGCTTTCTCTGCTCTTCAAAGCATCCTAGGTGATCTAAAGGAGGGTGTCTTAGATGTGAAATTCTGATTAAACCACAGGAATTTTTTTAGGGCTTGGGACTTTTTTTTTTCTTTTTAGGTCATAAAGGTAATGGAGACCTGTTCTGAACTAGAAGAGAGATTTTTAGCAGAGATTACTAAAATGAGTGAAACAGTACTGTGTAGTACATGAACTAGTAGAAAATAACCAGACCTCTGAGGACCTGTAAAAAAAGGCAGAACAAAGTTATTTGATTTATTGCCCAGAAAATAGAAAAAGTGGACAGTAATTTTGTGATACATCACCTCTATATTTTCTGGGTTTGAATGATGCATATTTACTTATTTATAATCACAAAAAAAGAATAATTTGGCTATTAGCTGTAACCCCTTAGAATATGCTTATTTGCAATACTTAGCAATGATACATGGAAAGTAAAATTCATGGACATAAATTAATCTGCTTTATAAAATGGAGAGGTCATATAATCTGTAGCTGTAATCAGACAGCTTTAGAACAAATACTCAAATACTTGTAAAGATCTTTTCTAAGCATTATTAGAAGATCTGCAAAGAGTAATTCTGAAGTCCAGCATTTTCAAAAAGGTCTGTTATTACTAATCTATTTTTGATACAATATAGCTGGGCTTTGGGGGAATGGTTCTATTGCATTCAGTTCTACAGCTTCCAGAAAAACCACATTTCCACAGACTTGTTTGAAGTAGAAGTTAAATACAATACTGTAGGAACAAGGTCTGCTTAATTTACTAGTTCAACTGGAATTTTTGCTGCTACTTTATGAAGACATCAGTAGTTATTTTCACAAATAAAAAAGGGGCATTTGGGTCCCAGAATTTGAGAAATATATCAGAATTGAATTAATAAAGTGGGGTTTGAAAACAAATCTGCATTTTACCCAAAAGGATGCTGTTTTCAAATTATGTGGAATATATTCTATGAGAAAATCTGTTTGCTTTCATTTACCTAATGGAATAGCTCTTGTGTAGTGTCACTGCTCTTAAAAAGTTCTGCCATATGACAGTGGACAAAAGACAGTGCACCATCTCTCCAACTGCTTGCCCCAAGACATTCTGCTGTATTGCCTCAAGCAGCTCAAACAATAAAATCCACCAAAGCTGCCTTTCATCTTGGGGTAGTACTGGCTAGTTCGTGCAGAAGGCCTGCAATGGCTCAGTGTTTCTTTTTCACCCTTTTCTGCCTAGAAAGTTGAAAATAATGATAATGAATTAGTATAACTGGAGGAACCTGTCAGAGGATTGAAAAAAAGCAATGCAGTATCCTTAATGATCTGGAATGGTTAATTAAGTTCTCTTATAAATGAGTTCCAAAAATAACTTACTTTCAGTAAGTTATTCTGAGAAACAGTCATTTTAGCATACCTGAGCTGCAGTGCCTCTTAGCAAAGGGCCAATTATCTGGTGATTGGCAGTTAAAGGTGAACTAATGAAGTTCTTAATTAAAAGATTTCCTATTATAATCACTAGTAAGTAACAGAATACTGCATACATAAAGCAGATATAACGTTAGAAGAATATTTCCATTTTGAAACAAAGGTTTTGAAAATCGTCTCTGCTTTGCTTACCAGGTCCAGAACGGGAATGTTAGAGTTTTCACGGGTGTAGCTGGCAGTGTGCTACTATTGGCCTTTGTTAGGATGTCCTGCCCTGACTCTCCTACAATCAGAGGTGTTTTCTTCATTTAACAGGTGGTAGAATTTTTTGCTGCTCTTAATGCCCAAAGTTCTCTATGTAATACAGAAAAATGGTTTGAGATTTTACAGGAGAATATTTTGGTTGGACTTTTAACTAAGAAACTGGCTGCAGAGTTCCTTTAGCTGCCTGTCATCAACAGCTTCCCTGAATTTTCACTTCACAGTAAGCAGGATATTTTCAATTTCTCCGCGAGATTATATTTTGAGAAAAAAAAAATCTGGTTTGTCAGCATGAGATGCATTGACATACTACTAAAATCTGAAAAATGAAACTTCTCAGGCGGCATCTCTCTCTCCATTCAGCTGTACAAGGACTCCAGGTCCTACTGTCTATGTTTCTACAGCTCAACAGATGTAGAGTATTGCTCTGAATGCCGTATAACCACACTAACAGTTCATGATGCCCTAGATAAAACAACCTGTTAAGATTAGCTTGGGCACCGTGTCACACTGATTGTCTCTTTTTAGACCAAAATAGGCATACATTGACTTAAAGTTGATCTCCAGCCATTCACACAGACATGGCCCTGGGGATCAGCGCTGTATGTGAATGTTGTCTTATTTGGCCTATGGTTTCCTTGCTCTTAAGTGCTCCATATAAACACTACTACTAAACACAGCTCATCTTGTCATTCTTAGTTCTAGTCAGGCAGGACTTGTCATTTTCGTAGGTGATTTGAATTTTTTCTGCAGAACTATGAAATTCAGCAACTTTATTTTGTCCTTTGTATAGAACTTTTTGGAACTCTCGGACTGGTATTCATTGACTACTATGACAAAGAGAATTTAGCCTAAGGTAGCATTATATATGTTCTTGACAAATAGGTGATTGTCCTTATATGATGTCAGTTTTTCTAAGCTTTTGATGAACTTCATTAACCAATCTACCATTCTTCAGAGAGTCGAAGATAAAACATTAACCTTATAAGATTATGCCTCTGTCAAAATGACCAGTGTTTCTATCAGGCACTAGTGCAAGCTAAATTAATATTCAGTGACAAATAAACAGTTTTTCCACTTGACTAGATGAGTTTTCAGTGTTCGAAATCTTAATTCTATTAGTAAAAGCACTAATATTAATTAGCACCAAGAGAAACTGTTGAATGTGACTGGCAAAATCATTAATTTACCATTTTCTGTTAAGCATAATCCATGGTATTTAAATGTATTTTTCTCTGTCTGAAGTCTTTAAGTACTTTCAATACAAAAAAACAATGTCTGACCACCTCCAGGTCACCAGAAAGCCTGTAGTAATAAAGGAGTTTCTCTTCTACATATATCTATTTTGATTGCAATTAAAAATTTAAGTGGGGATGTTATATTTACAGGTTTAAAGCACTTTTATATTCTCCCCACTTTTTCTCCCTTATTAAAAAGATTGGGGGTTTAGAAATGAAGATTTAGATTTTTTGTGGAGATTTTAAATGCAAAACAAATTTGCAAGCTAATCTAATAATACATTGAAAAAATGTAAATCAGAGATGAGTTTATTGCAAAGAAGTACATGTACAAGATTCAAAACCAAGTCCCTGTTATCTAACATGAGATGTTTCCTGTGAAGCTGTATTAACTGCCGATGAAGACTGAAGGCAGAAATTTTGGAGTGTTTCTGCATGTTAGAGACTGTTAACCATTCTAGAGAGAAAGAGACTAGGCTCAATAATCGATCCTTAAAATGTGTTCATCATCCAACAAATTTGAATCTAAAATGATAAGTTTAATTTATTGGGAGTTAGCCATCTATTGGCTGCAAAACACCCAGGAAAAAAATGTGGTCATGGATAATAATCCATGAGAACAGAGAAAAATTATCTATCTATTTTAATGAGGTTAAGCTACAGTACCTTCTCCATCATCATAAGGTAAACCACTAGGATCTTGTAGGTAGAAATGGCTGAGATATTTTTACAGAGACACAGAAATTTAGAGAAACAGCTTTCAATGAAAAGAGAGAACTGAACTGTTAAAATGAAAATCTAAAAAGGAACTATCGTCTCTTATTGTAGTGGTATATGATTTGAGACCATTCCTCACTTATTAAGTTGTTCTGCAGTTCATGATTGATTAAAACGTTTGAGTAGGTTAAAGCTGATGAAGTTTCAGGGGAGTAAGCAAACAAAAAGTTTTTTGGCCCATTTGTTTCATTGCAAAAATCGTTCTGTACCATAAAATATTTATAACAGAGTTGTAAGTAATAAAAAGGACTATTTTCTTTTCATTCCACTCCTCCTATTTGTTCAATTTTGTCAGTAAAAATAACATTAATAACTTTAACAATCAAAGCAGATTTTAATGTGTCATATTTAATACTCTTCATCTCACAGTTAAATTTTTCAAGAGAGAATTAATCTAGTAAATATGGAGCTGTTTTGACCTAATTAGCAAAGTAGTGAGCTTAATTTTGAGTGATACAGAGAAAGCATTTCATTGCTGAAAAGAAGCAGCAAATCAGTTTTACTTTTCAATGTCCCATTGAACTGTATGACATCATGTGTAGTATAAACCACTTGACATAATCTGCCTCTGATTTTGAGTCCTGAAGGAAGGGTGGCTGTGACAGTGCCCTTTGAAATAACATTGAAGCTTCAGCTCCCATGTCAACATCATGCTCTAATCAGTGCAGTCTTTTTTGTCACAGGGTCTTCCACCTTATAATTGACCCTGACATATGCTATTCACTCTACCCCTTGGCTTCGGACATATAATTCCTGTCATGGTCAATTATTAGGTGATAGAGCCTGCAACCACAGGGACCATTGCTTAAAATCATCCTACACAGTAAGCCCTGAAGTGACCAAATTCACATGTAACTGGAGGGGAAGAGGGGATCTAGTCTTTGATAAAACTAATATTCTTTTCACTTCTATATAGAAAAATGTCAATTTTCATCATCCTATAAGTTACTGAGACAAATGGTGACAGTGCTATTTCTGAAACAGGTTAAGGAAAAGTACAGAAACCTTTACCAAACTCAAAACACTCTGCAATGAGGAAATTGTCTGTATGAGCATACAGTATGCATAAAAATTAGATTACACTACATTTGAAAGGCAGATGAGAGTTTAAGAGTGACAAGTGGGCAAGTGCTAAAAATAAGGGCATGTTACTTCCTTTCCAGCACTGCTTTGTCTGTATGCTTTCTTTGATGTTGTTTAAGCTTTGAAGTAAAGAAATACTTTTCAGGAGTCTGAAAGGTACTTCTGATTACTATATTGATAAGAACTGGTTTTGAACAAAATATGTCTTGTGGTTTTCCCATTGGTTCTATAATGCCTGAGAAATTGCGCAATGACAAAAACCTGCTCTCTGGTCTTCATACAAACATTATGATTTTCAAAACCAAACAGTTTTGCAGTCATTGTATTTCTGCAGTAATGTTAAAAAAATCATTACTTCAGGAATATGAGCTGAGAAGAGCAAAAATTTACCATTTGTCTACAAAGGTTGAAAGGCAGTTTTGTGAACTCCTGGTTCACTTCACAGATTCTCTGTCCATAGTCAACTGTGCCACTAACCCAGAGGACTCTCCCTGTTTTTTGCTGTGTGAACATTAATTTCAATCTGCTAGGCACCATTGCCTGTTTATTTGGGTTTGGGTTTTTTGGTTGGTGGGCTTGTGGGTTTTTAAAAAGAAATTTGAAGGGAATTTTAATAATCTATAATCTTTTCAAGTCACAATTTTTTTGTCCATGGGAATCTTACACTGTATTGTTTCACTGCTGACAATTTACTTAATTCTCTTATATATAGAACACAGCTCAGAAATAATCTGTAAAAGATCCTTGCATATCTGCTTAGTTTTAAGGTAATACAAGATACAATGTTCTGAAAGATGCAATTTGGTGATATCTTTATTGCATCTCTTAGCCTGAATAGACAAAGCTCTAATTAACATTCATACAATTATCTAAGTCTTTAAAATCCCATCTGTCTTAATGATGTATACATAGCATAGCAAGCACATACAATGCAAATGCTTTTAATTTAAACTATAACACTGCTTACTGAAGCTCTTGTACGTATTCTGTGGTTCAATTGTATGGTTATCGTAAGACTTGAAGACTTCCTCCTGAAGTGCACCATATATCTGAGAGCTGTTAGTTCAGCAACTGCTGTTACTGTGTGCAATATCCAAACAAGTAAACTTTGGAAATGGCTGATTTAGCTGCATATGAGTTACCTAGTGTGTAACCTCAGGTGTTTGCAAGATAAGAACTAACCTTGACTGAACATGCAAATAGACACAAATACTAAATTTCCACACCTTCAGAATTTTAAAAAAAATAAAAGTGCTTTTCCTAACATGCATTCTTTTATCTACCCTGCATGTATCATGTGACATTCTAAACCTTATTTCGTAGAAGAATTAATTCAGCTTTCAGCAGTGTGCAGTCTGTGAAGCAAGGAGAATAACTCCTGGCTGCTTTATGGTTTAAAGCATGATTGGATATACTAACAGGGCTCCATGAAGTACTTATTTCAATATATATAATGTATTTTTAAAATATTTCATCTCTATACAGGTCTCTTCCTCTCAAGAAGTGGAGCATCTCTATTGCCCTTAAGAAGATGAGGCAATAGAGCCCAAAAATACTGAGACAGCACCAGTGATCTGAATCTTGAAATTTTATTCTCTGGTCAATAACTTGTTGATCATTCCTTCTACTTCAGTTGCTCTTTGTTTCATTTTCTCTCTATATAAAGTGACATAGCTATACCGTGCAGAGTGTTTTGAGAATTATGTGAGTTTACAACTGCGTAAGATACAAAACATCATTGTAGTAAGTATTTTTAAAAGAGTCTTTTCATAAACCTTTTAACTCTGTTGCTCTAAAAATCATTCTTATAATTTAGATTATGGCAATTAAGGGAAATACTTTTTGTGTAATGAATGAGATAATTTATAGTTACATAAATTTATAAGATTAGCTTATTTTCAATGTTTATATGCAGGTTCTTCTGGGAAAATAGACAGGGACATCAGAAGCAGTATTTAAATCTCACCACGGCAACTGATTTTTCTATGCTCTATCAAATAACATATTTGCAAAACTGCCAGATGGGGAGAGAACTGCAGTGAGAAAATAATGGTGAGGTTTGTAGTACGGGAAAAAAGGATCAGACATTGGATACATTATTTTAACATTATGAGGAGCTTTAAAAATTTAGCAAACTTCTTAAATAGAGGCTTTTCATTGATCTCTCTTCTGCAAAGATAGCAAAAGGAAAAGGTGAAAGAAAACCATACAGCTAAAGCTGACACAAATCCTAACCAAACACAATTAATAAGGGGTATAAAAATGGTAAATATTTGAATGATAAATTTGTGGCAGTATGGGAGGCAGAAGGTTACCATAAGCTTTGCATTGAAGATTTCTTGTAGGGTATATCCAGTCTCTCCTCCTTCCGTTATGGATACAACTGGTAAAAAACAGCTTTGAAAAATTTGATTCTCCCAGGCTCTTATGCATACTACAGCATTAAAAGCAAACATTTAAAGACAGAAAACTTGTGAAACCTCAGTGCATTTTTTAACCCATTTCCAGGCAGCATTAGATCAACAGCAGAAATAATTGCTGTCAGTTTGTACTTTTTGACCAATAATTCTCTGTATTTTCTGCAAGAAACTTGAGTGATGCAAATGACCTTATTTTTACAGCATGCTTTTATTAAATAGTTTATTATTTTGGCAGACTAATAAAGATTTTGGTATTTGCTTTTATTTGCAATAATATTACCACGACATAAAAAAGGATTTTATGTTCTTTTTGAGGAACAAGGAGGATAAAAGTGTTGATGGATAGTGCAACTAAGGCATCAGCAATGAGCTGGAAATGAGACACATAAATATGAAAGCAGAGCTAAGAAAATAGAACTGCACCCTTGGCCTTTCTTAAAAGAACATGCACATGCCATGGTTCATTCATACAGTTACAGAAACTCCTTTTGTTTTTAGTGAGTCAGTGAAAATATGCAAAGACTAAAATATTACCAAGATTCTCAGTTGTTTGGCATATTTCTGTAGTTAATGTAGTTGTGAAATGTTTCAAAACATTTAGAGAAATGACTGTTGATGATGGTTTTTTAGAAGACATGTATTTTCTTTGAAGTATAAATTTGTCCTTTTTTTCGAGTTATGTCTTAGACAAAGGTGGTGAAGGAATATCTGCGTTCAGTTTTCCCTTTTTTGCCCTTCAAACAGACCTAATTCTTTAAAGATCAAAGAGCTGAGACCTCATAGCCAGATCAGACAATCACACCAAGGTTTTTAAGGACAAAATTATCAGTCCTGTAGTAAAAATAAAAGAAGCCTATATACCATGTAATAGAATTAATCTTACTTTATATTGGATGGGGAATTTGGTTTCAGATTGAGAAGACTGTGACTATAATACTCATTTCGCAATAATCTGAGCTCCTTGAGAATGGGTGGTGTTAGATGCAAGGAGTATTCAGCACTAAGAAATGTATTGATTCAAACATGTAATTGGATGTGCCTTGGAAATAATGATACTTTCTTGATTGAGGGTGCTTAAGATTTGAATTTTGCTTATAGCCACTCCTCAAAAAGACAGTCGAAGTAGAAAAATATGAACAGAACAAATACCGCATGAAAAAAAGCTAAACAGGCAAACAAAACTTTCCCTCACTGGAAATTTGTTTGTTACATTTGCCTTTTCTAAAAGGCAGCCAGTAAATAGGAATCATGAAGTATGAGTTTCTTAGAAGAATAAATCTAGCAATTAATTATATGTCAAGGCTTAAGAATCAAAAAACTGCTTATGCCCATTGCCAGTCATTCACTCCCTGTCAGTAGTAGTTCACATCTTTCCTGGGATGGCATCCAACCACAGTGGCATCTAAAATATAGCAGGCTATATTGTTACAGTTGGAGGTGAAATTGAAAGTTGCACCAAACAGAAGTGACAAATTCACATTGCTCAGTGTTGCCTAGCAATAAGAGATGAGTTTATTATGAACACTTGACTCTATATCCATCGCAAGGAGGCTTTGTATTCACACCAAAATGCCACTAGTCTTACAGGCAAAAGGGGCAAAAATAGGGTGGGCAGAAGGAGGGAGCAGTCATGGTAGTTGTGAGTATGTTCTGTATTTCAAGATTTCTCTCTTTCTCAGGGGAATGGGTCAGGAAGGAGAAGGCAGAGCCTGCCTCCAGCTGAACTCTGAGATTGGCCAGGTAGCTTGTTACAGACCTTAATCGTGCTTTTGAATGCCCTTAGTAGTGCTGTTTCATTAGTAATGGCTTGTAGTTCAGACACTGCAAATGAAATCTTTACTGAATGTTCCCAAGAACTGCTCAGTAGTTGTTTTCATTGTGCAGAGCTATCAATGTGCTTCTGCTCTATTTTCTTTTTTTTTTTTTTCTTGTTTTTTTTAAAGGGAAAAGGACAAGTGATCAGGGAGCTTCTCCCTCCTCAGACATCTTGCTCCTTTCTTTTTTGACCACTGTTTATGTGGGAGAACATTTATTTCTACCTTGGACATTGGACCTTGTCTCTCAAAGTGTTAATTACCTAACTATTCACATAAATGTTGTTTTTTTAAAGAACATTTAGGTATCCTTGAAGACCTTACTGGATACCCACACATTTAGGCACATAATCGATTTTAAAAATCAATGCAATAGTTTCTATTAAACCGGCCCCCCCTTCAATAACTGATCTGTTTCTGTGTTTTTATGCCATCTGCATTTTTGACAACTGAATATTTTTGACAGCATGGTCCATTGTGCCCAAGTTCACATCATTTTTTTTCTCTCTTTTTTTTTAAAACATCATATGACTACATATGTAATAAGAAATTGGGTTATATCACACATTTTGCTTTGCAGATTTGGGTTCACAGTGGATTTTTTGAACTGACAAAAATTGTACAAGAAATATTTCTATTATAAGAGTGCATTTATTTTATAGACATGCTAGATTAATGAAATTATATGTAAATATATTGAAATTACAAAACAGTTGTGATTTTAAGAAGCTTTAGAGACAAAAAATAAAGATGAAATTTAGAGATTTTGTAGTTTAGGTAAAATAGAATAAAATATAAATAAAAATGTTCTCTCTTGTGAGATGTTTAATTAAAAATGCTAGTGCAGAATTATCTCCTTAGCTTATATGTTTATCTAGCCAAATTAACTGAATCTATGAAAATTTGATAGTATAACTTTTATATTTTGGGTGCAAAAATGCAGCTATTGTCTCAAATTGTGACTTAGGCAGTTAGCTTTGAAGGTATAAAACTGAGGTACTTGCATTTTGTAAATGTTTTTGTAAAAACCTTTAGTAACTTTGGTCCTTTCTTTATTTCAGATTCAACGTGTTACAAACAAACATATTCCACCTGTTACAACAATCTGGCATATTGCTTCCTTGATACGTGATGATACAATACCTCTCAGGTTTGCTGAGTAGCAAAGAGAAATGTAAGCAAATGAAAAGGTTTTCCACTTTCACAGTTTTTTTCTGCTTGGGGTTCTGTTTGTCTGAGAACCGTATGAATAGAAGCCATATTTTATAGTATTTCTTTAACCTCTGCCATCTGGTGTAGGTTAGTTTTTCCACTGCCAACATATCCTAGAGGCCCTAGTACCAAAATGTTTAATTTCTAAGTAAACATTTGGACTTTATAAATCCAGTTAAAAAAAATAGAGCATTATTTTTTTAAACTTTATACTACATTTGCCACTACTGATGACATTAATAAACACACAGGCAGGTATATGGGTTTAAAGGCGTCTGGCCATGACTTTACCGCAGCCAGCCTCCAGAGATGTTAGGTCAGCTGACATCTTTAATCACTGAGTCATGCTCAGTTATCACAAAGAGACTTGAATATTCCCTTCTGACTTAAAGCCTGAAGTTGTGTCATGGGATTTGCACCACCACAGCCAAAACTTTCCAAATCAAATATGGTTTCAGGGAAATAATAGTCACTCATGCCAAAGCCAGAGCTTTAACTTTTTTTTTTTTTTTTTTTTTTTTTAGTTTAAACCAAAGTTATTTCACTGCAACAAGAAAGGATTGCTGCTACAAAATAATTTAGGCAAGTAACTAACCACTTAAGAAAACCAAAGAATATAATAACCATATGTCTAGCAACTTCCTTATGTCTGAGGAAGAAAAAAAACCCCAAAAATCATGTGGCAGAATTCTACTACCAAGAGGATGAAGTCCTTTTTAAACTTGCAAGAGTATAGTGTTTTATTTTGTACTAGGTAGCAAATTATCAGATTTCTGCTTGAAGAAATGCAGTGCTGTTGAT
This sequence comes from Onychostruthus taczanowskii, assembly GCF_017590055.1. NCBI lineage: Eukaryota > Metazoa > Chordata > Aves > Passeriformes > Passeridae > Onychostruthus > Onychostruthus taczanowskii. The sequence goes on along the minus strand of NW_024496525.1, from coordinate 11,567,408 downwards.
TGTCCCAAGCTGATCTTCAGTCAGAGTGAAAAACTGAAAAATCCTTGCTTGTGCTGAGCATGGGCAGCCAGACTGAATTATCTTAATCAGTATTCTTCAGAGGCAGACAGTCACCAGGTAAACAACCCATGGACAATATGGGTGCACGGATTACAGGGAACATTTAAAACTGTGTATAGGCAAGTTCTGAAGGGTAAAGAAAAGATAAATAACTACTATCTTGTTTCTTAATTTTGATTTAGGGAAAGTTCTGGAAAAAACCTTAGGAATTTCCACTTCTTTACATGCCCACCTGATTAAATTTTTGTGTGGATGTGTCGTTTTCCTTAAATTCTAAATATCAAGGATATAGAAGGTTTTCCACCTTCACTTGATGCACTTCCTAACCCTGATGAGTATTCAGAAACATATTTCTGGCATGAAATGAATTTTTAGTAAAAATTCAGAAAAGGTCATCACTTAGTGTTTATTGAGTTTCAAATGAAACAAGTCTTAATAATAAAGAACAGTAAATTAATTAACAAGTGTCTCTTTTTTGAGCACTGAGGTCTGAGCTGCTGTGCAAAAGTTATGCCCATTTAAATGAATTTAAAATTTGATTAGTTTAATCAGTGTGATTTGGTAATGAAGATTGATGGTATTTGTTGAATTTAAATGATACTTGTCCTGAGGATAATTCTTCTTCCTGGACAGTATGTATGAAGAGATGAGTATCACCTTTCAGCCAATCTGGGGTGTGAAATTCTGTGTTACTTTGCAAGACCACTAATTGCATTTATTTTATTATGCTGAGTTATAAACAGCAGCATCTGGGGAGTGAACATCCTCTCTCTTTCTCAGGGGTAGTGACTTCTTCTGCCTGGATGGACAACTGGTGAAATTGCCTCAGTATGAATCATCAGAACAGATAAATCAGTGCCCACACTGTGATCTTTTTAGTCATCAGCAAAATTTGTTCAGTTTAATTTAGTAATTTTCTAATTCCAGCTCACTGGAGACCATTTATATTCTTTGTGGTTCTTAAACCTACCTGCATTGGAGTGGCTTAGACATGCCCTGAAAGATTTACCCCAGTATTTCTTTGTAACCATTGATTAGCACTGCAAACCAGTGCTCAGGTTTGTGGTGTGCCTGGACTCACCCTGTTCTTTCAGCACCTCTTACTAATCAGCTCATTCCCTTCTGATTCTCAGTGAACTCTACCCTGGATGTTCTGAGCTTGGCTAGGCATTTTAAGAGAGGGTTTAGCCTTAGCAAACCAAACCATCTTTTTATCTTCCCTCTTCTGCCACAGTCTTTCCTGTAAACTTTTGGTCAATGTAAGAAAATTTTTCAAAGGACTGGAGATCACAATATTCATGGAGGTTTTTTGAACATAAACACCTGTGTGAGAAGGAAAAGAATCAAAGTCAGAGCTCCAGCAAGGAAAAGACTAGAGTAGGTTGTTGCATGTTTGGTCATTCAGTAACCATGCAGCACAGCCTGTCACAACACTGTTGTTATCTTTCATATCAGTAGTAAAAATATGTAGGAAGAACCTGTGAGTAATTTTCATTATATTATATATTTTGTTTCTTCTGTCTTAAACTGGGTGTAAAATTGGTCCTAACTCACAATCTCTCCTAGAACAGATAGGAGGGGAGAGACCTCAGACTAAATTTCAGCACACAGACTGAACTGATACCCGAGTCCTGGGGGATGGGTTCTGGGCTCTGACTTTTTTCTCTGTATTTCCTATTTAATAGCAATTTTCTTTTTTTTTTTTTCCACTAACATAAATCCAATTCAGATTTGTCTGCAGCCAGTCTGCCTGCCAAGTGTGGGCTTAGGGTTTCACTTGGCAGCCCCTTGCCATGTTAGGTACTTTGTGATGCCATTGTGAGGCTTTTAGTGGTTTAACATGGTTGCACTGTAATCAGTCCAAAAAGGAAGAAACTATTATATTTAAATTCTCTATAGAAGTGAATGTACCTACAGATTCAAAGTGGTGGTGAAGCATGTGGATTTTTATCAGGTGCAAATTAGTTTCATGATTTAGATTGTTATGTTTGCTGAGTCCCCAAATTCTGCCCCAATAATTACTGGGTTTTTTAAATGTGATATGAATATAGCATGTATATATTCCCTATTTGTATTAGGTGATATGCTTGGAGAAAAAGAAGAGGTACTCTTAATATTATGCATAACATATATCTGTCCAGGAACAATGAATAATAAACAGTCTCTGGAACTTGGCAGAAGTTTAATTCAAGGGCCATCATGGACTGCATAGTTTTGGTTTTGTGTAATAAGTAGTCAAATAACATTCAGAAATTGAAAGTGTATTTTTCTATAATACACATTTTCAAGCAGGTTTCTTGGCATGCATTTTGTTTGTACTGTGCTTAAAGTTGTTTATGGCATTAGTGGTTAGTGTGTTTGTGCATGTTTGCATTCTGTCTGTTTATGAAGTATTTCACTGGTACCCTTACACAGCATGTGGTCGGTCGAAGATTATTTTTGATAGTGAGTGTAGTCATGCATTTTGGTGTAAGACTTTAAAGTAAAGTGAGTTAAACCCTGGTTATCTGCAGTTATGTAAAGAGAGACTCATAGGTTGTACGTCTTCACAGAATTTAGATACAAAAACTAATGCTCTATTTTAAAGATGAAAGAGTGAGTTGGTGCCAATTTGTCCAACAATCATGGCAATCTGAGTTGCATAAAGATAGGCCAATTCTATTAATAACTGGAACATTTGTATATTTTTATTATCATAGATGTCAAAAATAATTAACAGATGACTCATTATATTATAATAATAACATGTTTTTTGAAATGAACTACGGAAGCAAAAACAAACCTCTAACAAGGATAATTTAAGTCACTTCAGTCTCTAATTGACAACTAAGTATAGGCAATACTTTCAGGACCCAGACACAGGGCTGTGAAATTAATCTGTGAATTACACTGGGCTTAGAGTGTTAGTTGATACTTTTCATGGTGTTTTGAAAGTATGGGTTGTTCAGCATGTATCTAATGACATTACAGGAATATTACTTGCAGAAAATGTAGATGCTGAGCAGCTCTAGACACTTACAGACATCAGTTCTGTAAGGATTTTGTGAACATTACAAAATAAAATATTATTGCTTTATTTAGATGCCTAACTGCAATTTTAAGAGCACTGTTCTTCCCATGAATCTTGAAAATTAAGGGAAACAGAGCTGACCAATAATTAATTCTTATGAAAGTTGCACTTGTAAGTAGCATTTCATTACTATTGTTAATAAAGTTCTTCATGGTAGGAAACTCCATTGTATCAGCTCAATTTTTTTTTTATTTTGGGCCAATTTACATTTTTTTCTTAAACCTTCTTTCATTGGAGTGGAGAACTTTTTTCATACAGGTCTCTTTTTTTCCCACTAGAGTAATATTAGACAATTTTCTAACACTTCTTCTACATTTCTCAAGTGTGCATTTTTGAGAGCTTAAAAAAGATTTCATTAAGTTTTTCTGTCTTTGAATAAGAGATTAAAATTAATGCATTCATTGAATATCATTTATGTTGTGCACAGTTTTTTTATCTACTTTCTGTACATAAAATGTTATATGGCTGTATCATTTATAATACCATGCTGTGCTGCACAACTCTAGTTTCTTTTTACAGTTTCTTTATGCTACAGTGCTGTAACATACAGTGAGACCTTTGTTTAAGAATAATGGTTTATGGGACTGTAAATTAATTCAAAAGAGGAGAGGTAAAGGTAGAATTCACACCCTCTTAGTATTCTTCCTCCTTGTAACATGCCATACCTATGTTATTCTTGAGAAGTCTAAATTCAAGCCACAGAAAATAACATTTCTATCCCTCAAGATGTAGAAGCCATTCCTACAGAAACGAGAAGCAAAATGTGTACAGAAATAAACTTTAAATCTTATGAGTAGCAGCAGGTTCATCGTGTCAGAAAGAAAAAAAAGTGGTGAAAGGATGCCAAGACTGACAAACGGAATTGTGGCTCATCTGAATGTTGTTGAACTTACTTTCACTAACAAAGCAGATAGTTAAAAAGAAAAAATTAGAAAAAAATCCTTCTTATCACTGTAATATACTAGTTTTAAAATAAATGTGTACGTACTATATAAATTCATAGATCTTTGCAACTGTGTAGGTATTTTCAATGTTTTAAATTGAAAGCAGAGAAGAGGATTTTAGTAAAAGCTGTATGATCATACAAAGGACAGAATTTGGTGATAACTTGTCTGGAAATGTGTACAAATGCATACAAAATCAGTGTAAAAATCCAAATAATTTTTCATGTAGAATATGTATTCTATATTTTTATATAAAGAGTCTCTACATAGCATACATAGCATATAGAAGAATGCACAATTTATATATATACATATACATATCCACATACACGTCTGTGTGTCTGTCTGTCTGTCTCCATAGCCTATCTCTTCATAGATTCCATCTTCCAGTTCATGTTTTTGTGTAAATCAGGAGTGATTTTTAAAAGTCAGTGTTTAAAATGTTGTAAGAGTTTATTTTCAAGTCCATTATATATAGTAGACATACATTAACATATAAGAGATGAGCCAAGACAATACAAAACTATTCATTTTGGGCTGAGTCCAATACTGGCTCATATGCGAACTACTTGCCAGTATAATATTTAGATAATATTCTTCAGCAGACAAGTTTTTATGTTGTAAAGAGAGATCCATGTAACCTGAATGTAAACTGGGTGTTTTTGAAAATAGAACTTAACTTTTATGTTATTTAAGTATTTTAAGCATGTTAGCCTTTATCTCTTCCAATTTGTGCTTTCATTTCAGTGAGAGTACTGCTGGAACAGCAATTTATCTTCCAGGAAAATTCAGCAGGTCTTTTGGGACTCAAAATGTGTAAGTCAGGCACTGTCCAAGTGACCACAATATTCACAACCCCCTGGAAAGCATTTTTAAACCCTGAGATAGAATTTTTGGGTTTGCAAACAATAATAAAATTATTGTCTAAAATTTTGCTTTTAATATATGTAAACATCCTAAGGGATTACAAATGTGTTCCGCTTCGTTATATGTTTTGGCTTCAGAATCATTACCCTCTAAAAGTTACTTCAGTTCCAGGTGTGACTCTTTGCTATATAAGAAGTCAAGCACCTAGTTAATTATCCACTTAAAAAATAAAATTTTGTCCTTAAGACAAAAGGAGAAGGGCACTTTTCATGACATTTTCAATGAACCTGGAACTTCTTGCTTCAAATCATATTCCAAAAACTTGCTTTTTCTCTTGGAACTGGGTCAGAGTTTTTCTAGCCTTGATAGAATTGGCATCCTTTCTCGAAATTGAAATATGCCAGCCACAGTACTTTTTCAGTAATACAGTTATCATGCAGAAAATCTTTGATAAGGCCACATATGCACCATTTGTGCTATAGAGATCCATGAACCTGTAAGGTTATGTGACTGTGAGTAACCCCTGCTGCCATTTGATGTTACTAAGTCTTCAAAAAGCTTGACCGTGAGACAGACTTCTTTTTCCCCCAAAGGCTCAACATTCTTTTTTGTGCTACATTTTTCAGAAGAACTCTTTGTTTGAAGAAGCTGGGCAGGGTAAAGCTGGCAGACTGGAACACTGCCCTGATGTGTTGTGACAGACATGTAATCTGCCATTTGACCACTGGTTCACACATCAGTGTTAATGTGAATGTGACACCTCTCAGCATACTGTTAATCATGCATTACTCTTCTGTCTAAAATGTGGAGATGTGGAGTAGACTTTTATTCTTTTCAGAAGACTACACAAAAAAACCCTAGTGAAATGAAATTTTACAGCCATAAAAAGCAAACTGATTGACAGCTGCAAATCATAGTCACAGCAACATTGATATATACATATTTATAGATCCCTAGATTTCAAAACTAAAAAGGATCATTAGAACAGTCTGCTTAATCTAACACACTCCCACTCTAAACATGCAAGGAGTCAAATATGTAGTCCCATGTCATGTGTGGAAACCTAGAATATGACCTTCTGTAGTCCAGAAATGAGATCAATTCAGCTTCTTTTCCTCACTAGCACTTTTACATCTCTTGGGTTTTGTTTCTTTTTCTCCTGGTGTTTCATCACCAAAGTGCCCAGGAGTTCATCTGCTTTCATTCAACTGAAATGCATGTACCAGATGGTGCAAATAGCCCAGTATATTTCAATCCTGTATCCATGTCAAAAAACAGGCAGACTGCTGCAGTTCTTGGTTGCTGCACCTCATGGTATCAAAGGCTGGCTAAGAAGAGTGACACTGCTTGACGATGAATAAGATTTTTCAGGTCTGGCAAGGAAGTTGCTTTGGAAGCTAAAATCCTGCTTCTACTCTGTAGGAGTTGCTTTTCATGATTAATTAATTGTGTTTACGCTAATCTACAAAGGATGTAAAGAAATATAAAAACAGAGTCACAGAAATGTGTCTAGTTAAGATACTTTATAGTAACCATTTCATCACCTGTATTTTAAGTATACTATCTACCTGCTTGTTAGAATTTTAAAAGAAATTTACCTAAAACAGAAAGTTCTATATTGTATTTCTGAACATTCTTTTACAGGGGAACCACTGAGGTCTGTGTTTGCTGTGTGAGCAGCCTAGATCTCCCATGTCCTTAGGTCAATGAAGTTTGAAATTATCTTGAGGGCTAGGCAGTGCAGTGAAGGTCACCAGCCACTTTCATCTGATAGTACCTGCTTGGCCTCAACACTTTCAAAATATCTCCATAGTAAAGCCTTAGACATGCAAAAGCCATAGCTCTAGAAAAATGATGATAGGAGGTTTCAAAGAGTGGACAGTTGTTTATCCTGGAAAACAGAAACTGGAGAGAGTAGTTGAAAGCTGTGGCAAAATTTGACATACCTTCTTTTGGTTTTCTGACTTCTAAATGCTATAACAGTAACACAGAGTACAAGAATAATGCCCTCTTATTCATTCTTCTGGCATGTTACTAAACCCACAAGTAACAGAAAACTCATGTGATACATTTGAACAGCAATGTGGTGCTTTCTCACCCTGTCCTCTGTCATATCTGCAAGAGTCTGTCTCTCTTAAGGCCCAGGCAAAGTATTCCTCTGCCTGTTTGGGTTACCTGTGAATTTTTTCCTTAATGTTGTTTATAAGATAGGATATGAGAATTTTAAAACATGCTGGAGAATCGTGGTTTGACTGATTTTAGTGGTCTTTGGGATGATTGATAAGTGGCTCAGGAAAGGACAGCACTCTTTTACCTGTTTAACCTGTCAAGCTCTAAAGCTTTTCTCTGTATTTTTATTTTATTGACAATTCTTCATTGTTCTGATTCCCTAAACATTTATGGTTTTTTAACTACTGAAGAGACAGATGCCTTACTTGGAAAACTATCTTCCTTCCTGAGCAAAGAATTCCAGGACAGAAAAGAGTACCACAAAATAGTTCATATAGCTAAAAAACCTGTCTTGCAAGAAATTACAATTAGTTGTATATTCATTTTGCATTACCACATGTAGTGTCCGTATGCTTGTTGACAAATCTGTGTATGTGTATTTGTTTTTATATTCAGAAGCTCTAGTTTACCTGCAGTCATGGTGGTTCTTGCCATGTGTATTGTAGTTACAGGAGTATAATTTTAAGCAGAAGTCATACTGAAAATAATTGTTTGTTTAGCTAAAGGCATGTCATAGATTAGGTAGAAACCATCAAACAGGCCATGGCACCAATATATATATAATGGAAAAGTGTAAAAGATAAGTCAGGAGAGAAAGGATATTTAATATTATAGATGGAAGTGCCATGAAGACTAGTGGGATGAAGGTAATAAGAGAAAGTTTAGACTGTCTACCTGAAAATTTCTGGACAGCAAACTAGTTGCACTAAACAACTGTATATCCTCTATGGAGAAACATTAACAGTCCAATTGCTTGAGATTTTTGAGAGGCCAAAGGAGCAGCAAAATACATGTTGGGGAAAAAGCTTGAATTGGCAGGTAGGTAGATTAGGTGACCTATTAGTTCTTTTCTATTGCAAACTTCTATGATTTTATGTGGGGAAAATTCCTTTTCAACCCACGCTGGCAATCTGTTTATGTTCTGAAGTATGATGATTGACATCCCTTTTAACTTTTAACCTAGAGAATGTCTCTGCAAGTGTTATTCCTACATATAAATGTCTAATGCTTTTAATAAAAAAAAAAAAAGTCTCTCAATTAGGGGACTGTATCCATGTGCAAATGCAGAATGGAGATCACAACAGAGTCTGAGGTGTTATCACGGCATGGGCAGCACTCCCACTCAGGAAGGATGGGGCGTTGAGAAGGAAAAAGGGAGCATTTGGGGCTTTATTGACTAGAGAGTGAAGGCAAACAAGAGAAAAGTCGATAAAAACTCAGTCAGAAAGAAGGGTATAATTTTTCTTGAAAGGGGGAATAGGAAGGAAAGAATAGAGAAAGATGGGAAGGTTCTTCTCTATAAGAATAGAGAAGCAAGATAGGAAATGAGAGCTAATTTATGAAGTAGAAGAACCAGAAAAAATAAGGATATTCTCCTATTATTATGGTGCCAGAGTAGCTTGCTACCTGTAAGCAAGGTAGCTTTGATTCATCTACATGCAGCTTTATTTTTTTTTCATTTCAAACAGTGTAATATTTAGTAGGCATCACTGAAGTACACTGCATGGATTTTTGTGATAAATAGTGTATTTTACAATTAAAATTCAGCTTATCCATCTTTCCTGTGAAAGCAAAACTTACAAAAATATAGAGCATTTAGAAAACTATAGCACCCTAGTAGAAAGAAGTTCCATATTTTGCAAGTCTTTCCTGCATTTACCCCTAAGTGGGGGACTGGAGATGGATTTATGAGAGGGAAAACTTTAAAAAAGAAATATTTAAGAAATTATAAACTAGCAAAACTTCATGTATTTAAATATTACAAAAATACTCTTCGTGGTATGGTATTAAACTGGAGCTCATTGTACAAAAAGAAATAAAAATTGCAGAGAATTACAGTTAATCAAAAATATCTTTGCAATGTTACTTGTTCTGACTTAAAGAAGTTTGCTGAAGCATCAACTTCATTTCTGTCGAGGGCTGTAAAAAAGATTGAAGCCGGGGCCTGGAATATGAACAAACAATGCATCTAAGTTAGTGCCCCACAGAATATTTTAAAATTATTTAACACAAATCATCTCAGTGTCAACAACTCATCACAGATAAACTATCTAATTAACAGAAGCCATCATAGTATTTGAGAACTCAGTCTTGGCTCAGTTGATATACCAGAAGGGCACTCCTTGATAAGCAAAATTTATAAAGGAAGGTTTAAAAACATTACTGCCTGAAGTAGATTCTTCTTAGTTTTCAATTAACCCTCTGCTAGGTTGGTGTTTTTAGTTGTTTGGATTTTTTAAATCTTAATGAGATAACAAGCACAGGTTGACCTCATGTTCTCAGGTATATTCCAAGCTAAGACTCTGTTACACACTCTATTTTATGATGCAATATTTTTTCAGTGAGTCTGCCGTGCACTTGGAACCATGCCAAAATGACAGCTCAGTTAACAAAAGTGTCCCCAGCTTTTGTAAGCACTTCTGAGATAGTTTTATCCCACTTGAAAATTGCTAAGGTTGTCAAAATCCTGAGGAGATAGATAAAACTTTACTGCAAAATGCTTTTGGGCATCAGTGTTGGCTGGTTGTTGCAGCACCAAACCAGCCACTTATTGGAATTGCACTTATTGCAGGTGATTCACTTCCCTGCAGGAAGTCTGTGGGGAGAGAAAGATGGTAATGGGATTTAGGAAAATATAATATAGACCAAAAGTCACTGAAAATAGCTTGTGGGAAATACTGAAAAGAGAGATCTCTCCTAAGTCTCTGGGGGGTGATGTTTATATGTTGCAAGGATATGATCTAGGGCAATAATATTCCTTACCCTAAAACTGCTCCTGAAAGTAGTCACTTTCACAGAGGAAATGTGAAATAATACTTAGGAAGGAGTGAAGTAGCGTTTTTGTTTTTTTTTCATTCCCATCCCAGGTAGATTATTTGCTACAATATTCACCAAGTATATGGCAGAAATGGGTAGAATTAATCTTTTTTTCTGAGCTGAAGGAGATCATACTGCTGATATCACGTCTTGGAAGAGAATAATTTATCCTTAGCCATTGTATGATTCCTACAGCATTCCTAGGTTTGAACAAAGCATACTCTTCACCATCTTAGCAAATAACAATACTGAGTTTTCCGGAGTCTTTTAAGAAAGAGTTTAAAAATTACTGATAAAACAGAATAACCTACAGTTGTTCTTCACAAGATATTATTCTGCAACAGAAAACAGATTTAAAATGTTGGTTTCACTGAGATTGATTGTCGTATCTGTGGAGGCATTTAGGCAACTCAGCTACCTACCTTTGCAAATTAGAACTCTAGTTTTAAAAGCTATTAACAGGAAAGTAAAAAGAAAGATACATATGCATGCTAATAATAATAATAATAGTAATAAAACACATCTGCATATTTTCATCAAAACACTCAAAATTTTCAGTGGATTAATTGGAAAATGGGTTATTTTCCACAGAAAATGCTTGAAAATAAATGTTCCCTTATTTCTTTGAAACATTTGAATGCTGTGAATTTTGAAAAGATTTCTTATGGTCAATTCATTAAAAATTATTTTCCAGTTTCAATTCTGTATAACTTCCCAGAGCTACTGAGGAAGACATTGATAAGAGAAACAGTAAATCATAATGATCAATATAATGGTGTCAAAATGTCATACAATGAATCAAATGTACAAAAATTAATTTATTTTTCTTGACTTTCACTTGGCACTTCAGTAGAGGTGATGTTATTTTAGGAACATTCTGATAAGGAACATAAGGGTAATGACTCTTGGGAATCTGCAGGGATCATTGAACTTTAAGGACAGGAAGCCACCTAATAGATATGCAATACATGCCAGTATAATTCTCTTGCCTCTAGTAAAATAGACTGAAAAAGAGTCACAAAAGCTGTGAGCAGCTGAAGGAACATATTTGGCAAGACCAAGACAATTGACAATGTGTTTGGTCTGCCCCATTTCCAAATTTTTTTAGACATTTCTCATTATATGGGTTTACACAACTTCAGGTGAGTTCTAAGGAGATTTTTCCACCGGGTAATACTCCAGAGACTTAGTGTGTTTTTCATCACATGAACACAAGTATTAAGGAGCATAGCAGGATATGGGTATATTAATAAATTAGTTTCTGAGTTATTTCTTTAATATTCAATGGATTAATGTACCATTGAAGTTAGCAGCAGTGATGGCAATGACATTCTTGTGCATTCCTCTAAAGATGTGGAGTATCTCAGATAAGTGTTGCAGAAATAACTCATTTTTCAGCTCTCTGGCAGTTCCAGATAATGATTTCAGATCAATTCAAATTAATGGCAGCTCTTGGACTATTTTCAATGTTTAACATGCACACATATTGTTTTACCAGACAGAGATATGCACAAACTTGATGTTTTCAGATGTCTTCTCCAAGACTAGGAAGCTACTACATATATGTCCTGTTGTCTTTAACAGTTCAAGCAAGTGATGATCCTCATCACTCCACAAAAATAAAGTAATTGTTGATAAAGCCTAACTGACCTCAGTTAATTTGTTTCTATAAAAATAATAGCAAAAACTTTTAAAAAGGCACTAATAATTCCTCCCACCCCCAAGTCCGCGAAGTACCAGGCTTCACCCCTAATGTCCCATTGCAAGAAAATGTGACAAATTAGGCATACCCAAAAGTTTATGTGAAAAGACTAATTTCAGAGAAAGATTCTTCAATAAAAAATGGAAATGACATTATTTCTCAAGTGATGATTTGGATTTACACATACTTTGCATCTATAATGAATATACACACAACAGAATGACTGGAGTCCAAAAATGTCTCTACACCATCACTGTATTTTCCTGAATCTGATACTGGCAGCATGGTGAAGCACTCTCTCATAAATGTTAAAAAATGAGATGGCTTGCATCGGATAAGTGTTAGAAAAGGGGTTAGCTTTCTTGGGGTGGTTGTATCAAATTGGGATTAACATTTTCCACTTAGCCCCTTCTGCTTCTGGAGAGGCTGACATGATTTAGTGACTATGAAAATAACACCTTTGTCATTTTCATTGTACTTCATTTCACCTTCTCATTTGTGTCTTTTTAAAATAAGATGTCTAACTGAATACAGTAATCAGTGTGCCATCGATTTATATAATGCAATTGTAATCTTCTCTTTTCTATTCTCTATTCTCTTCTTAACACAATTTAACATCTTATTTGCTTTTTTAATCACCAGTGAACAAGTCTCTTCACTGAGCTGTCTGCAGTAATGCCTGGATCTTTTTTTTTTCCTGGCAGGTTGCAACTAATTCAGAAGACATCATTATGTATAAATACTTTAGACCGTTTCCACTAATGTGTTTTTAGGGGGGGGTCTTATCTGTCTTGAGGCTTATCTGCTGCTCAGTTGTTCAACCAGATTTTTTTACAGAATTCAACTAAAGCTCTTTATAGTTCCTTAATTTAAATGATGCAAATGAATTTACAATTTCAGCTGCTTTATCACATTTAGTCTTTATCCTGTTTTCAAATTCAACATACAGAGTGAGCAGTACTTTTGCCAAAACTGTTTTATGTAGTTAACTCTGTATTCATCATGCTGGAAACAAGAATTTTGTTGCTGTTCTGTTAGTCTGTGATTATATAGCTGTAATACCAACAGCTACTAAATAGGATAAACACCCAAGAAACACCTGAAAAACACCTACTGTAAAACTGTAAACCTGGGGTACATAACAGTCTAGCCATAGCTACGTGTCATAGCATTGATTTATCCTCCTAAACCAACTTTAATCATACAATACTTGCCTCCTATATTATGCCTGTATTTCTGTATCATCAAATTTTTAATAATTAAAAGACTTAAGTAATTTACTGACTTCTGCTTTACTATAGAGATTTTTGCTGATTTCCATATGAATTAGTTTACAATTAAGTCGCCCGTGTGAAAACTACAATGTCGTCACTACAATTGTAGTGGCAGTACAGAATATATTGAAAGTAGTTTTTATATTTCTGCCAAGAAGCATATATTTTTCCTCACTGTTTTCTTGTAGACAACTGGACATCACTGGAGAATTTAAAATACTTGTAATATTTACAAAATTATGTTCCATGATATCTCTTCTAAAAACAAAACAAAAAAAATACTGCAGGAGAGGGTTCTGATATTTGCCATTTTCACTGGCATTTTTCTGTATTTGTCTAGAGCATATAGAGATAAGAGTCTTATGCCTCTTTGTTGCAATCACACTGCAATTAGTAGACAATAAACTCAGGAGATAGATCTCTCATTACACCACTTTTAGGTTGCATTATATTTCTCTTTTTAAGGGTGTTAACTGTTTCTGCAAGAGTGCTTACTGTTAAATGATTTCCAGGAAAACATAACTACCTGCTAATATGTGTAGCAATAGTTTCAATTGTTTTAATTTTCTGTTTCTTCAAAATTTAGGGACTGATTGTAGTTACATCTACACATGTAACTACATTACGTTGCTGGATTCCCTAGAATTTCCCTCATTAAGTTTTATTTTTTTAAAATAAATCTCTCCATTCATCCTTTGTGTAATAGCTAAGGGTAAAGAATCTTCAGCCTTCTCAAAAGACGAATTTTCTGCTATAAACAGCATGCCGTTACAACTCAACTGATTGCAAAGAATTTGGATTGCAGTGTGATTCAAGTCTTTCATTGAACTGATATTATCCACTCAACCTCAGCAATACCTTAGAGAAATACAAAGCAGAGTAACTGTCTTTTATATTGTACTCTCCCAGTGCAAGAATAATAGAGATGCCATGAACATTGCAGAGGTGTCACATTAGCTGCTGAAGTAAATAGTGTGAAGGAAAGGGAACTCATTGTTAATTTTTTTTACAAGGATGGAATAGATGAACATTGCTTACAAATGAGCTTTATTTAGTTTTAAACACATTTCATGAAGTAAATAGTATATTTCCCTAATTTTCATGTCTTTTGGTATGCTTCCAAAAACTTGGAAGTGAATTAGTGTGCAATTTGCATCCAAATCTCAGCCAAGGGGATGTGGTTTATTATAATACATGGCCCTCCTAATTATTGAACAGCCCGAGAAAACTAGGCACAGTGTGCATCTGTTATTGCTTGACCACACTGCCAAACATAATTTGGCAAGCACAGAAATGTACATTGAGCAGACCTACAGTCTAATTTGCATTAGTTTGTAGTAATTATATGAAAGCTATAACTGAACCAAGCTTGTCCTCTTTTTAGAGCACATCATTCTTTTTGAAAAGAAATCTCAACCAAAAATCCAAAACAATTAAATAGCACACACATACACAACCCTGAGAAACTCCTTGTTTGCACAGTAGACTTTCACAGTATTATTTAATGATTATCCAAATGTTATTTCTGTGTATTCTGTAAAATATCAAACAAGGGGTTTTTTCCCTGCAGTTTATATAGACTTTTCTGTGTTTTCTTTCATCCCCATTCAGAAATTTTTTTCTCTTCTGCTAAATTCTAAAACCCTATATGATTTAATACTGTGTAACTGATGATTAAAGTTACTAGTGTGTTTAAATTCAATTGCTAAGGAGGAACAGGAGGAAAGTCCTGCCTTTCATAATTTGCCTTTGACCTTTTCCATAGTCATTTAATTCAAACTCTATTCTGACTAAAAGAAAAAGTCTTAGTATAAGCCACCTCATGCCACAGTACTGCTGGAAAGTCACCTAAGCTCAGGGAAGCTGGGATGCTATGGTAAGAGTATGTGCAGGTTTTGGCCTACAGAACTTCCAAGGAAAAAATTTTGTTTCCCCTCTTATTTTTCTAGTTAGATTATATATTCAGATACACAGACATCATGGCTCTGTGTTAAAGACGATTGGAAACCTAAACTAAATCAGTAGATGAGGAAATAAAGCAGAATCTCATCTGCAGAAAGTATTATTGTGTAATATTTTCCAGAAATGAAGAGGCATAAAAAGATGAGAGAGTCAAATTCAATCCCCATTGAAATCAATGACAAAAGGTAATCATTCCAACAGCCACAGGATCAACCATAGAGGAAGGGGAGCTCTTTTTCTCCCCTTCTTTAAGTAAACACTGGCATTTTCAGCTTCTCTGCAGGGGCTGAGAAGCAGAGGCACAGTCTTTTTTTGTTGGTAAACAGCTTGACATTTTGTAGTATTGGACTAGTCAAAGGGCTTTCAATCTAGAGTATGAATATTAAGAAATAACTGTATATTCACGATGTACTTGGGTATTCTCAGATAGCTTAGGGTAATTATTAGCCAGCACACCCAGAGTCAGAAACATTTACTGTGAAATGACCATACGGAGACTATGTAAATGAGTTTCCAAGAGTGAAAATGCAATGAAGTGAATAAAAGTGAATAAAACCTGCTGAATATTGCTGAATGAGTGAACGCTACTTCTACACTCTGATTAGCTGATCAAACCTATTTTCATAAAGAAAACCAAACTTGCAATAAGTTAGAGGGGAAAGAAATCCCAATGAACCATTTATAAAAGGCATTTCACAGTTGACCAAAAAACACTCAATTTCCTTTCACATACTATGTGGAAAATAAAGATATGCTTGCTTGTACAATACCCCCTGCAAAACTGCTTTATTTTCTATTTTAGTTGTTTAGTGTATTTCTACAATGAGATAATAGTTGAATAAGAAAACAGGTTTTTATTGAACCCGTCTCTTTCCACATATATATCCTCTCACTTCAGAGGCTAGAATATAGCAATGGAGCAAAGAAGCTGGGGAAGAGTGTTGTCAAGTAAAAACACACTGGTTTACTTTTTTTAGCACCAAAACCGGCTTCTTTAGTTTGTTGTTATTTGTGTTTGGGTTTTTGTTTGTTTGTTTGTTTTGATATGTTTGGGTTTTTCAGGGTTTTTGGTTGATTTTTATGGTTTTAATTTTTTGTTTGTTTGTTTCCTTTTGTTTAGCATTGAGATAATTAACTGAAACTCAGTTGCTGATTAGTAACTGCTGATGATGAAATATAAGAAGTAGATTTGGGTAACAGTGTAGAGTTGTTTTCTCTTTGTTTTATGTTTTGGAACTTCACAGATCTGAGAATACTATTCATCTTTGCACAGGCAGGCCCAGGAATAAAATATCTGTTCTCAAAGATCCCTTCTGTTAGAGGAATATCTTCACATAGATATTAGTTTTATTATACTTTGGGCATCTCACCAGAAGGCATTTTAATACTTTGCATAGTCATTCTTTAATACACATAATGCAAAGTTTTCTATGCTGCATGTTCCTTATGAAAAGGGATTTGACATGTCTGGTTTTAAGATTCTTTTTTTGTCTAAAAGTCATGCTCATGATGATTACCAAATGAAAATCACTTTGTTTTCCGCGTGTATTATTATGTAATTAATAATTTTGAAATGAAATTAGTTTTCTCCCTCTGTCTGAATTGATTTTCCACCTTTTTTTTTTTTTTTTTTTAAATTTTTTTTTTTTTTTTACTCGGAGAGCCACATTCATCCAACTTATGGCATGACCATAAATATGAAATCTTTCAGAGAGTGTAAGCTAGGTTTCCCCTCTGAACTACAAGAATAGCCGCTGAACTGCATCCCGTTCTTACATTGTAGTAAAACAGCTTAAGGAATCATGTTAAAACCATCATTTTGGCGATACTTACACCAACCACTTTCTCATGAAAGTCTGCACAGAAGATCTGTGTGCTATAGTATAGGTACATGCATTTCCTTTCAAGAAACTGATGGGCTGGTAATGATGCATGAATTGTGTCTGTGAATCTCTTGGAAATAGATGTCATGTGAACTTCATGCAAAGTGACTTCCCAGGAAGTAATTTTCAACTCATTTTCAACTTTTGCAAGCTACTGCAGCATAGAAATGATCTCCAGTCATTTCCAGCTGCACAATTAGAACTGGTGTCACTACTTAGAGCCTTTTGAATGAGCTGGTGGGCTTAAAGTCATATAGAAGACAACTTGAAGCCTCCCAAGGAGGGCTAAGCCTAGACTTAGTTAAGGAACTCAGCTTTAAAAGGAAGGGTTTGGCATGAGTGAAGGTTTTCTGTCTCTAGAGTTGTTTAAGCCTCCTAACAACTCACTGCAACAAGAGTGGCACACAGAGTGGTAAGAAAGACAAGAGGAGGGGCTTGGATTTTGGTATTTTTCCCAGGATAACTCCTCTTGTCTTTCCTTCCTCTTCAAATAATTTCTTACTCTATTGCCAAGCAAAATAAAATTTTGTCCTTAAAAAAAATTCTCTAGGGAATAGAGCTTGTAGTCAGTAGTCACACTTGCTTTAATTAATTTTTTTTCACTGTAGGTTTCCACTGAAAATGTGTATAGCTGCTTGTTCTTATCTTAGTGTCTGTATTTAACTTGTCCTGTTTACAGGCTCAGCTTCAATCCTCTTAGTTACCTAAGAATAAATCTTGCCTTGATTTTTTAATGCCATCCTTTTCCATCCGTGCCGTGTACAGTCTTTTTTTCCCCTCAGCCATAAAGATTACCTGCATCAATGAGGCTTTCAGTATACCTGCTTATCCCAGTCTTCTTCAGAATGTGTTTACCAGCACCAGAGCATACTCAGTGTCTCTACTGAGCTGTGAAAGGAGTAGCAGGGTGAGTTTACCAGGCTTAAGCAAGATAAATGGAATAAAATATGGTACAGACAGACTTGGCTATGTAGACCAGATTGTGGTCTCTGGAAGTAAAAAAAAATGCCGTTAACATTATTTTTGCTACAATACTGCAGAAAAGACTGACTGTGTCAAGGGGCTAAAAATCTAAATAACCACTTGAAGAATATTTTCACTCCTGTAGGATTTCATTCTGTTCCTTGTGTGTATTTATAGGTCCTTCAGGTTTCTAATAAAAACTTTACAGAAATTCCTAGGTTATCCTGACTGGTAGAACTACATAAAACTCAAGCACAAAATTGTACCTAATATCTTTTTATCTGACCCAGTCAGGGAAGGCAACACTCAGGAACCATCTATCTAAACCATCCAGACCCTACTGGCAAGGAAGTGCTATGCCAAGTTACACATTTAATATGAGTTATTAGAGAAGGAAAGTCCCACATTTTATCTCAGGCAACAAATTTTATATCAGCTTTGGGTTAGTCAAGGAGGTCTTTCAGGGGGAAAAAAAAATCTATTTCTGTTTCAGATTACAGGCAGTGTACAGTGTACATTGCTGAGTTAATTTCTTCCAGGAATTAATGCCCTCAGTGTCAGAAAAACAATATAAAACTAAAATCTTTATTTCTTGGTCTATCTTTAGCTTTTAGTTTTTTTTTTTTTTTTTTTTTGCTAGATGAAACAGCTGTTTCATACCTGGTAATTACATATCCAAAAGGAGTTGTCCTTTATGAACTAAGCAGTTCCTAAATCTACTACTTGAGAACAGTTTTCCAGTTTAATGGCACCAATTGTCTGGTAGAAAATATCAGCATGAAAAGTTATTTTGTCAATGTTACTTTTTTATCTCACTCTAAGATAACTTATGAATGTTTTCCACAAAGACTACTTGGTCTTGATATAGCATACAAAGGAAAGAGTGATTAAATGAAAAAAAAAAAATTGTCTGTAACTAATATAAACAATACATTTTAATTTGTACCAAGAAAATTTATTTCTTAATATATTTCTTTTTAATATCATGCATCAAGTTTATACACTGAGCCTATTTAATTTGGTTCTCCCTTTTTCAGAAATATTTAAAATAAAAGCTATTACTTTTCACAGACATTGAAGGAAATAGAAAACTAAAATGCGAGGCACTTTCAGATTTTGTGAGTGTAGAACTGTGGAGAGAATATTCCAATCTGAACAGCCAGTAATTAATACAATGGAAATAATGCTGAAATAAAATGGAAATAATTAGTACTTGGAAATAATATATTTTCATGTTAATATCATGTGATTTCTCCTTACATTTTGCACATATGGGCCTGAGGTTTACCTTGACTATCAACATTAAAGTGAAATTTGTCTTATTGTTTTCAGTAATTTATAAAAGTTTACATTGCTTGATATAAAATACATCATTTCTCAGCAGTGAAAGACATAGCCTGAATCTTCAGACAGTGTGAAACAATAGCTCTAAGGAAAATGTAAATTCACTTCTGTGGTGTTATAATTCTGACACTGAATTCTGAAAGGTAACATTTTAAATGTTTTAACAAAATTTGGTAGCAGCGAATTTCTTCACTCTTCACTAAGTGATTTCCTGTTTACTTTTCCCACAACAAAATTATCCATGAGATCACTTACAGCCTGAAATAAAGTGAAATCCAGTTCTCAAAGGGCTTCTTATGTTGTCTGCACTATAGTGTGCAATTTATTAGAATTAATTGCCATCAGTGGAGGACTTCAGAGTGACTACTAAACCAGTGTGTGTTTGACACTGAGCAACCCCACTTCTGCAAACTGAAGTCTACTGTACTAGAATAGCTACAGCCTTGAATTTCTAGGTACTATCACAGAGCAAATTTCGAAATTTGTAATTTATTCCGGTTTAGTTTATAATTTTCTTAAGTATGACAAAGAAAAAAAAGACCAAAAAAAAATCTAAATCGTGATTTACAATGCAAAGCTAACACAGCAGGAATTATATCTTCATACATAATGAATAACCAATGTACACTGTCTTCATATGGCACAGAGTACTATACTTAAAATAAACATATTGTTGGATTTTGGGGAAAAGTAAAACATTTTGACCTACTAATCTATTTATTGTGGTGGGTGGTCATGCTTATAAACTCACAGATTGTCATGTACAGAAAACAGAATGGAAGGTTCACACAAACACATACCCTCACACCCCAAAAAGTTAAACTGATTTTTGTTTTTAAGATGAATGAAAGAAAATGTTTCATTTACTTACTTAGATCAACCAATGTGTATCTTTCTCTCTTAATTTTTTTTTGTCTACACTTGTGCCATCCATTATAAATTTGGTCACCCTGATAGTGCTTTTTTGAGTCATAATGTCACCCTAGATAATATATTTGAGATGTGATTAATGGCTTACTAATTTGAGATCACTGTCTATTTGTACTTCAATGAGTCATTAGAGGATTGCAATTCATGAGGATGAAATTTCTGAATTTTTTGCCCAAAAAGAAACAGATTTTCTAGTGAAATCTAAACAGAAACATTAGTATCAGAATTTAATATCAATATTGTGATATCTAGATTGAGATCATAACTAGAAGGCAGAAAAAGAGAGACTGCTTTCCACACATATAATTTCCTGTACAAGTCTATACTATCTCACATTTTTTTGAAGGCTTATTTAATTCATGTTGGCATTCACCAACATTTGATAAACATGTCACTCCTCACCAGGT
The DNA here is from genome assembly GCF_017590055.1 of Onychostruthus taczanowskii. Classification (NCBI taxonomy): domain Eukaryota; kingdom Metazoa; phylum Chordata; class Aves; order Passeriformes; family Passeridae; genus Onychostruthus; species Onychostruthus taczanowskii. The sequence continues at coordinate 11,546,956 of NW_024496525.1, read as the reverse complement.
GTTCTAACTGAAAACAGAGATGGACGAAATATATTCTACAGTCTGCTTGTAATAGATGTCCACTACTCTAATGAAAATGTAAAACAAATTGTGTTTGTAAAAATATTTGCAAAGTAATCAATGAAAATAAATATGATGAAAGGGTGCTTACATTAATTTACATGATTTTGTGAAAAGTTCTTTTTCAATAAGAGATTAATTTTGTGTACTGGAAGCGGCTTTTGCATGTTAGGTAATTTTTTCTCTTCTGTGTTTTTTTTTTTTTTTCTTGAGGGCAGTTTGATTATCAGTACACATCATAGGATAAATATTGTGGCTGTGTCTGTCTAGGAGAAATCAACCAAGAATTCTAACAGTATACTAAATACTATTCTCAAAGATATAATCTGCAGAGAGCATCTACTTTATCTGACAAACATGATTTCAATTCAGGAAATAGCTCACAATAATTCTAGTGCATCTGACATCAGTGGTATCCACACAGCCATTCTGTGCAAACTCCCTGCTTTAAAGGTCTTCCCATCACTGTTATTGGTCTCACAGATGATGAAGTATGACACTCCATAAACAATGAGCTGGGCCTTTTGTAGGCTGCTTTGCTTTTTTTGGCTTCAAACTGCCATTGAATGTCAAATCAATTTGGCTTTCATTAGAACAGCTTTATATGTGCAAATGTATTTGTGTCTGGTAGCTACTTTTTTCTATTTTTGCTTTCCTTTCCCTTTGCTTTTTTTCTTTCCCTTGAATGATGTAATTTTTCTCTAATCAAAGCCAACACCTGTTTCTCTAAAATAGGGCCCTCTGTGTAAAGCTCTTTATCACAATTTGAGTACACTCTAGATGGGCTCATTATGAATCAAGTTCTCTCGGAACAAAGAGGAAGTGCTCTGCTACAGTGACATTGCACATCATAGAGCCTGGATAAAGTCAAGAGCTGATGTAACCTTGACTTTTGACATGCCAACAGGCTGCTGTCTAGATAATGCAAGGTGTGTAAGCCACTGTCTTTGATAAGTAATAAAACAAATAATAAATCTGATGCTTTGTTTAAGAACAGCTCAACTGTTACACAATTGGTGGTGATGGGGTAATGTTTTTTCTTAACCAATTTAAAAGGAACACAAAACTGCAACTTTGAGGATTTCTGGTTTTGTAAATCACAAGCCTACTTAGACAAGCTAAATGAAGAATGCCATACCATGAGAGGAATAGAACAAAATAGGGATTACAGAACTCCCAATTATGAGTCAGTGAAGATCTGCTCCATCAGAGTAGATTACAAGTAGTCTGAAATGGCTGAAGTTTAGGAAAGGAAAATTAGAAGGGGAAAGGCTATATGTGTCCTAAAAGGCTGCTGTAAACTCTGTCTTGTGACACATTTGGAAGAAACACAGGCTCACTTTTCATGCACCTAAAATCTCTTGCCTCTATGAGATGTGTCTCATGGAAATAGCTATTGAAATGTACTGTGCCTGGAATGGTTTAGGATTGTGGTGAAAAAGAGCATAAAATTCTTTTTCCTCCTCCAGAAATATCTTGTTTTCTAATTTTCATCACAAAACCATTCTCCCTCTTTTCCATCCATCTTACCACAAGCTGAAAGTCAGGATATATTTCTATTCACTTCAAGATTCATAAAATCACTAATGTTGGAAAAGACCAGTAAGATGAGGGATCATAATTAACCCAGCACTGCTGTGTTCACCACTAAGCCATATTTCTAAGTGCCAAATCCACATGTTTTTCTGAACACTTCCAGAGATTGAACACTTTCAGGGGAAATATATGTTTTGAAATAACTACCTAACTATAACCAGGTCAGATGCATGTTCTCTCCCAAGTAACAAGGCACTTGTAAGTAGTCAAGCTACATGCTGTCCTCTTGATAGCATTGATCCTTTTGCAAAGAACCAGAAATATATTTTACGTCTTTACATGGAAAGACATACGCGTTAGAAGCTGGGGAACCTACAGATAGACAGTAGGAGTGAGACAGAAAAAAAAAATTGTGACAATTTTATCCCTACTCCATCTAATCATGAACATTTGACACTTATGAAGGAAGAAGCTTTCTCTGGACATTGCAGAATAGAATTAAGATGAGAGAACCAGCCTTTGCTCACCACTTTCAATAAATAATGGGCCAAAAAGTCTTCAGAGGACCTCAGGCTGTCCAAGAAGGGTCCTTGCTCAGTTTGTGAGTGGATGAACTCACTCCTGTGTGATGGGATCCTGTGTCAGACACTCACAAGGACAGTGCCTATTTTCAGAGCTGAAGAAGAGGTTTGCTTGGCTCAAATACTCCGTGATTTCAAATCCAGTGCTAACTCTAACTGAAATGTATTGGTAATCTGCCATCTGTGGTTTTCTTGAGCAGAAATTTTGACTGAAGTCCAGGTCTTAGTAGATATGAGGCCACGTTACCAAATCCATCCTCCTACTCGACATCATCCTTCATACTGTCTTACTGTGTCACTGCCTTTGGATTAAGGACCACAGCAAAGTATGGAAAATGCAGATACTTCAGTTGCCAAGTCATTTCTTGGTCTCTCTGTTGGAGCTATCTATAGTGAATGTTTCATTGCTGACATCTATTCTAGCCTCAGTATTGTCAAAGCATTTTTTCATGTGTAATAAATTTGCATAAACACTTCACCCCAAATATAATGAAACATAGGATAAGAAAGACCTAAATTATATTTTAAAAAATACTAAAAGACTTCTTGATTGATTTGCAGAAGCATAGCAAAATTCCTTCATATAGTGGCCTCATGAATGAGATGATAATATGCAAGTAAAGCATAATGATTGGCATATTAAATGCAAGATCTTTGTCACCATCTGTTTCCTGATTGTGTCAGCAAGTTGGGTTTTTTTTCATGGAAGTGTGAGAATACACCATGGCCTCGAAGTATCAAAATGTCAATTATACATCACATTTTAAAGTTGGAAGCCCAAATCACAATTGTCCCTGAATTCTGCTTGAAACACTGACAAATTATTACCTCTCCGTCACATTTAGCCTTACTGTACAGTAGCACAGTTATTGTGCTGGAAAATAAAACAGAGCAGGAACACTATCAAGGCCAGGTTTACAATTTTGTGATGAATACTTAAAAGAAAATTGATACAGAAGGAGACAGGGAGAGAACTAAGAATTCAAAACAAATTGAATATTTGCAGAACAGCCCTATCAAATACTTGTTATTTCAAAAGAAAAAAAAATATATATATCAAAAATATATATATATATCAAAAAATTGTTATTTCAAATTACTTGTTAGCTCAAGTAATTTGAAAACAGTTTTGCATTTCTGGTATTTTTCATTACAAATAATGCTCATTCACAAGGAAGACTATTCTTTTTGCTATATTTTCACTTGCACTGACAGAAGAAAATTGTATCCTGGTTAGTGCAATGAATCAGTACAAAATGCAGAAGGAGAAAACCACTGTGAAACCTAACCAAAATGAAGGAACCTTTCCACTAATACCACAGGTCTGCATTACACTCTTAGTGGCCTTATATCAGAGTTGGTGGGAGATGTTTTAGTGTCCCACACAGAATGACATATACTAGCACCATCAGCTACCAGAACAAGCAACCAAAAGGTGAAGGCACACAAAAAGGCAGCTGATTGTGGTTCTGAAACGAATGCAAGACTCTTCCAAAACTGAAAAGTCCACTAATATCCCAAGGCATTATTTCTGCTAGGAGGAGAAAACAGAAGAAATAAGTATTGTGTAAAGTGATTCTTCATTGACTGAGGACAATGGTAAGATCACCAAAAAAATGCAATGGCCTTTTGATTTGCTCCTAAACCAATTACTATGCCTGTGGAAAGGAGATATCTAGATTTTTGTGAAACGGGATAAAGAGCATAATCATGTCCAGCAGTCTACCATGAACTAATTTGGAAGAAGGCTATGAAGACATTAAACGAAAAAAGTGACCTTCCAAAGTTGTACTTTATTGGACTTTTCATGAAGCATAATTTCTTCTATCTAATAATTTCTGATTATAATAAAATTTATACATGATAAGGTTACTTAGACTGCTTATATGATATTTGCAGATGAAGAACAAATTTTTGCTATAATAAGGTAGCAGTTTATAAGACGCAAAATTTATTCCAAATGAGACTGATTCCAAAATCAGGAGATGGTAAGTAGCATGATTTATATTACATGTTTGGGATCAGTCTCTGTGCCTGTGAAACAGGGTTGCTAACACTTAATAAAGTACATTGATTCTAATTAATAATTAATTTTTAGTATGGCTTTGTATTTTAAGCATGCGTGTACATACATATTAGATCAATATGTTTGAGAAAATTCGGTCTGGGGCTTCTGATTTAAGAAGTTGTCCATGAGCAGTTGTGCATAGACATGTCTTCACTACTAAAAAAATTCTTTTTCCTTCTTCAAAAGGTTATGTAAATAACCTGTAAAGCAGAGGTTTGTATATTTCTGGTTGAGCAGCGTGCTCTGCTTTCCATTCATCAGCAGATGATGAATCATAAGCTGTTGGAAAGCAGAAAAGAATAAGAAAAGTCACAGTTGAAACTTTGCAGATGCAGTTTGAAAAAGTTTGTAGCCTGAACATACATATAGATATGAACCAACACTGAGAGGAAAAGAAAGAATATGTGAGAAAAAATCTCTTCTGAGAACTTTCATGTGCATCTGTTGCCAAGGTAATGACTGTACCTATGTCTTCAAACAGGCACCTTTTGGGAGTCTGACTCGCAGCTTGTGCATCTCCACCAAGATGTCAACTGAATACAGGCAGTAGAAACACACTGTGTAAAATATTAGTGTATTGCAAAAAGATTTGGTTTTCTATGTGTGCATACTACTAGTATCACTCTCTTCTCAGAAAGTGAGGTCTGGATATGTATGCGGTAAATAAATATTTTTGAACTTTGTGAACTGTGGACATTAGTCCATCTCTCAGATTCTTACAGCGGGGACTGAAGGAAAACATCCTTAATGTCTCTTTAACGTTTTCTTTTCCCTTTCTGTAAGTTCATCGTTCAATTTCTTACTTCACCCTCTATTAGGTCCATTGTGAAATCACTCTTACAGAGTGATTACTTACAGAGAAATATTACTTACAGAGAAATAGCTCTATTTTTTTTCTTGCTGCCATTTTTTTTTCCTTCTTGACTGCTCTGTCAGGCATCCAAATGAAACAAAGAATTCTCACTCTTTAATTGAAATGTTGCTGTTTGGGGCATGATCATGAAACAAGTGAGTTTAAGGGAAGTTTTGTCACGGATATCCATGGTTTCTTGTTCTCTCTTACATCAGGAATATGTCATACAAAATAATATGGTTTCTTTCATGTATTCACCTGGACTTTCAAAAGGATGCTTTGAGGCTTTCTTTCATCCTCTGCTTAATAATCTTATGATTTCAGAATTTTTATAGTCTGTATATTATATATTTTTTCTGTATTTCTTTTTGAATTCTGTATAAAAATACATTTTAAAGTTAATTATATGTATGCTATTATGGAAGCATAGAATAGCCTGGGTTTAAAGGGAACAGCAACTCTACTGCTGTGGACAGGGATACCTTTCATGAAACTCAGAGTTCCTTCCAGCCTTGCCAGGAGCACTTCCAGGGATGGGGCATCCACAACTTCTCTGGGTAACCTGTTCCAGTGACTCACCACACTTACAGTAAAGAATTTCTTCCTAATATCTAATCTGAACCTACTGTCTTTCAGTTTGAAGCCATTCCCCCTTGTCCTATCACTACATGCCCTTATAAAAAGTCCCTCTCCATCTTTCTTACTGGGTCCCTTCAGTGACTGGAAGGCTGCAAATAGGTCACCCCAAAGCCTTCTCTACTGCAGGCTGAACACACCTGATTGTCTAGCCTTTCCTTGTAGGAGAGGTTCTCCATCCATCTGATCATCTTCAAGGCCCTCCTCTGGAGTCTCTCCAGCAGCTCCATGTCCTTCCTGTGCTGGCAGCCCAGAGCTGATGCAGCCCTGCAGGTGGGCTCTCAGCAGAGCAGAGCAGAGGGGCAGAATCCCCTCCCTCCCCTGCTGCCCACGCTGCTCTGGATGCAGCCCAGGACACGTGTGGCTCTCTGGGCTGGGAGTGCCCATGGCTGGCTCATGTTCAGCCTCTGAGCCAGCAGCACCCCCAAGTCCTTCTGGGCAGGGCTGCTCTGGCTCTGTCCATCACCAGCCTCTGGAATCCAGGTGCAGCACCAGCAGTTGGTCTTGTTAAAGCTCATGAGATTCCCATGGGCCCACTCCTCAAGTTTATCCAGGTCCCTCTGGATGGATCCCATCTTTCAGGTATGTCAACCACACTACTCAGCTTGGTTTCATCTACAAACATGCTGAGGTTGCCCTTGATGGCTTTGTCTGTGTCATTAATGAAGAAATGAAACAACAGTGGTCCATAACCAATAGCCATTGACCACTACCTTCTGGATGTGACCATCCAACCAATTCCTTATCCATCTAACAGTCCGCTCAATGAAACCATGCCTCTCCAGTTTAGCGAGAAGGATGCTGTGGGGGACTGTGTCAAAGGCTTTTGAGACGTCCAGAATAGATGTATGATAAAATACATCAGTTTGTTCAAACAGAAAACAAATCAATCTGTTCAATTATCAGTCTGAGTGAGTACTCAGGTGTTTAAAGTGTTTAACCAGGATTTCAAAATAAAAGCTCTGTTTCTTGAGGCTGTAAATCTGTAACCATGTGTCATTTCTTATTGAGAAAAAAAAATCATAATATTTAGATTTGATCAGTAGTACAAAAAGCTGTCTCTACTTTCATCATGGTAGACTTAAAATGAGCTGGATTCAAAAATCTTCACAATTCCTTTGTTTTCATTTCTGCAAATACTGAGGCAATCTAGCTTCACTGGCATTAATATCTGCTGAAACTAAAAATAAAATTCAAAGAAGTATAACGTGCTAACAGTTTTAATCTATTAGAATATTTGTCACTGAAACAATGCCTTGTCACTCAGTAAACCAACAGCAATTAGACATCACAATTCAATTCATTCACATGGAGTAAGAAAATGTCCAAGAGAATGATTTTGCTGCATTGCAAATATATGGCAAAGTAAAATCAGAATTTCTAATTGATCCTAATTCTGGATTTTTAGTTGAACTTCCATTGCTTTCAATCAGATTTAATATGTTCTCTCTTCCTGGAGTAAAGTCAGGATAACTTACTGGTTAGAAATTATTTACAATGGTAAGTAAGATAGTTGGAATATCTGATTAAAGAAGCATCATGATAAAAACAAGCATGAAAAAATAAATTTAAACAGAGGTTTCAAAATCCAAATTAGAAATAAATTGTACAATGTTTTTACCCTAACTGCCTCATAATTGTGCAGAAACAGTTAAAATCTTTAGATCAATATTGTGGTCTTTACAAGAAACTGCTGAATCACAGCAGGAAATTTGTGTTATTTTGAAAATTGAGATCTCATAAAGAACACTCTACAGATCACTTTGAGGGAAGAACTGTGATGGAAGTACACCATAACCTACCAGGAAATACCATGCATGACACACAGAAACCATATACATAGATTATTTTTCATTTAAAACAATAATAAAAGTTAAATTAGGTAAGGAAAACATTAGTCTTTTATTTCCTTGGTGTTTTTTTTGTAAAGAATAGCTACTTTTCAAGGACTAGCAAGAATTCTTAATGAAAATTTTACTAAAACTTCTGAGACCAGGTTAGGGTTAGGACTAGGTTTAGGTTAAGGAGAGGGAGAAAACTGGTGACCTTAGAAAAGGCTGCTACAAGACACCTTTCCAACTCAGAAATTCCTCCAGGGCTTCAGTATATCCTGTGGCAGAATTTTTCTTCAGGGCTTAGGATCAGTTAGGAGAACTGTTCTCTTACCTCTTGGGAGGGTATCTCTGACAGGTCAGATCTGTTCGAGGAGCCTCCACTGACCTTGCAGCTCTTTGAGGAAGAGCTGGAAGAAGCTGCAGGAGGGGTTTCCACCTCCCTGACTGGCAGCTGCATTAAGTAGAGGCTCTCACACTTGTCTCAATCTTTCACATTTGGTTCAATCCAGGACTGCATTGAGCTACTCTGCAGCCATGCCAGTGCCTGTGATTGTACCTTGTTGATGTGGACTGTGACCCTGACTCATGGGATGACTTCCTGGCTTCCCGACAGAACTAAGCCCTTTTGTTGGTGGGGCCACAGATTCTGCCTGCCATATTGTCACAATTTGCTTCCAAATTCTCTTTTCCCTAAATGCCTTTAATGTTCCCTGAGAGACATGTGAGACCCATAGGAAGGGTGAAAAGATTGAGGAAGTAAAGCGGGGGCTTCTGTGAGAATTCTCCCAAACGTATCTTTTTCACAAGGGGCTTCTGCATGTCCCACTACAGAAGTGTCCACCCACACTTAGGGCTAGGCTATAGGAAGAGCAAAATATATGAGACCCATGAAAACAGTGGGGTTACAAAGAGCTGGACAAGCCACAGCAGCACTGTGGCTTATCTGGGAGCCCTCTCCCACATACTATTTCCAATGATGGCTTCAGCATCTCTCTTGGCAGAAATCTCTGCCCAGATTTAGCACAAGGGCTAGATTTATGGGCAGAGAGTCAGATATATTTTTTTTTAGACAAGCGTTTTAAGGCTTAGCTGCACAGTGAGTGGCTGCTTGCGACATTTCTTAAAATTGTCAGAATACATCCAGGGGAGCTTTTCAGTTTAAATTAATAGAAATGGTTCATAGAAAGGCTTAAGTGATGTGATAGTTTCCAATTTGAATTAAATGCTGAATTTTCTATATTAGTTAGAAAAATGCTTTTGAGGACCATTTTTACGATAATTATAATACTTCTGTAATATTCTAGTATTTTTATAGTATTTATGACATTTATATATTGATAGCTTTTATGAAAAATTGAAGATTGCCATTTTGGCTTGGAAAAAAGTTCTCGTAGTAGTCAAATGCTACTGTTCAGAATGCTTACTATTTACCCTTAAATATAGTTATGGGATTAAATCAACAGAATTGATTGAGAATTATATGAATATACTATAAGTAAGGTATAAATTTGTCTTCTTAGAGGGGAAAAAAAGGAGCATTTTACTGTGCATCAAAGAACATTGGAGTTCTTGGAGATGAGAACATGCAAGGTAATGTTCTCCAATAATGATGAAAATATTTTCATAGGAAAGATACTACTGAAATATATAGGATTACATATAATACTACTGCACAAATAGATTGAGATCTGATACAGTATTGACACTATGATTTGATAAACCCATTCAATAGTAATTTCAAGACTGAATGCATGCCCTGCCTCCTCTTCTTTTTTTGCTGTGTTTATTTGTTTGGTTTAATTTGGTTTGTCTAGTTAGAATTTCTAGAATGACAGTGATATGAGGTCTAAACTGAATGTAGGCATTAGGCAAGAAACCTTGTAGGATATTTCAGCATTTCATTGTTTATTTTAATTTGAACTTAATTAATGTGAGATCTCAGGCGCTATAAAGACAATGAGTGCCATCTATAAATGCTAATATAAATCAATAAAGAGGAGGAGGTTACATGATTTATGTTGGAATTGAGCCACCATGTAATAACTAATGCTCGTTACGGCCTCAACAATGAACGGGAAATCAAAACATTAAATAGTACAAGCAAGAAGACCATCCTATTTTTTAGTGAGCTTAAGATACTCTTTTCGTATTTAATTTTTATCCTATTAAAAGGTAGGTTAAAACTTTCATTTAAATAGACATCTTGCCTAAGAAAGGGGCTGTTGGAGTTTGCCCAATGTTTCCATGCCTTTGAGTTGTTGCCAGCTTTGCTTGAAAAATAACAAATGCAGTTGCCAAAAGCTACATGCAATAATATTACTGTTAAAAGAGTACTATAGGTACAAGTTTTAGGTATGTACTGCTTTTCATATCTATAGTAGAGTTTACTGTGTTATTAATATTTTATTTTCATTACCTTATATTAGTAAAACAGGACTTCAGAATTGTTTTGCATGTCTCTCTTGAAGAATAAAAACAAATAGTTCTACTTTTGAGCATTGATTGGCACATTATGAAAACATCAGAAGAATCTCTATGAGTAGGGCTGCTTTGATGCACTGAAAGCAGGTCTAGCATTTCTCCAGAGATTTTATTTATTCTCCTAATTTCTTTTAATTTTATTTATTCTCCTAATGTCAGCACACATTTTCAGATGAGAATTTCACTCTTCCTATAATTTTCTTAATAACTGTATTTTAATTAATTTTGAAGATAAAATATTTAAAGTCTTCTTTCTCCATACACATTTTAGCTGAAAAAGAAGAAAAAAGCCCAACTGCTGGAACTTCACTGAAAACGTTGTCTTAGGAAGTGTCCCTGTGTCAGGTGAAACATTTCTCTTTTCTATTATTTGAGTGCATTAAAATGAGATGTCCAAGTCCTCTGCAGATTCTGGAGTTACTGCAATTTAAGCTGCTTTGCATTCCAGAAGGTATTGTCATGGAGATTTATGAGCGTGGGATCAAAGCAGACATGAATGACACCTGTGGTAGAACTATAACTGTAGATGGGGTATTTTACATCAGTGCCCAGTCTTCTTACCAAATGTGACCCTTTTGAGTAAGAAAAAAAAAAAATAATCACAGGCTGTTTCAGAATAAAGGTAGAAGAGCTGTAGATTCCTAGAAGAGAAGATATGTAGGTCATTTTTTGTGCTCTTTGTACCAACCGGTCTGTCCACCTCCTGAGGAAGCTCCCAGGGAGTCAGGCAACTGCCATTTTAATAGCCCAAAAGAAGTGAGGTTACAAGATTGTGCAAGCCACCAGAATGATTAACAGTGTGTACCATTAAATTGATACAGAGGTCATGGAAATTTACCTAGATCAATACCCAATTCTTAACAAGGGTCAAAGATATTAACAGGCTCCCCAGGGAAGTGATCACAGCACCAGCCTGATAGAGTTCAATAAGCACTTGTACAGTGCTCTCAGGTACATGGTATAATTCTTGTGACTGTCCTGTTCAGGCTGGGAGTTGGACTTGATCCTTGTGGATACCTTCCAACTCAGAATATTCCATGATTCTATAGTCTTGCAAATTATGAAAGTTGTGCAACTTTTTGATAAAAGGTTCTAATAATGGAAATTTGTCAACAGCTTGCTTGCAGATACCTTGTCCTAAGAGTAAGCTGACATGATAGTTAAAATGCTTTTGATTTCTTTTTAAGATTTCTTTTTTTTTTTTTTTTTGTTATAATGCACTAGAGGTTATAATATCATTTTAGGTATAATTTTAGATATCATATAGCAACTTTTGGTTTTGAGAACTGTTTCAATCTGTACTGTAGAAGAAAAAAAAATATACTTTTTAGCCATTTCATTGGGTCAAATTTTCAAAGTTTTGTGGTCTTACATCAATTTATTTTTGCTTAAGACATTTTGGAGATCTTTACTTTCCTCTTGAGAGAATTTTCCTCCATGATTAGTGTTTGGACTTATTTTGATATCCTTTTGGGAAAAGGATTCTCTTTATTTAGATGTGAGTGGATCTAACTCTTGACTCAGCTGAAAGAAACTTTCCAAGGATGATAACCTCAATGCCACAAATTCAGTCCTACTTGTCTTCAGGTGGACACAGAAGCGGCTTGCCAGCTTTGTTGCATTTGTTCAGTAATGTCTAGTGAGAGCTTCAGAAAGTTATCATCACGGCTATGAAATTTCATTTCTTTACCAATTGCTGTGATTCTTCTGCTAACGTTGACTGCCTTCATCAAGGGTGGGAGATTTTCAATTATGTTGATATGTATCAATACCGCATTTTGAGCTGTAGTGCCATCAGCCCTTGAAACAATAATGTTGAAGATATATAACGGGTCAGACAATTCTTTTCATTAGCCTAAGACTAATAGCTCTGTCTGAGGTAGGATTTGAACTACAAGGTCTGTCCAAACACTCCCACTCTCCTACCTATCACTCTTCAAACTGTCTGCATGGATCCTGAGCTTTGAGGGGTGTGTTGACTAATAGTGCCTTATACAAATGACCTTTCATATGAAAGAGTTTTAGTAACAGGCTGCTGCCCTTCTAGAAATGCTTTTCTGCCTCTTTTAGCTTTATTTTCCAGCATTCTTTCCTTTGCATGAATGAAAGGATAACTGTTTGGATATGTGAAATGATGATTTATTGTCAGGATCATTATAGTAGTGTTAAAAACAAATAACTCACCAACTGTCTGTTCTCTTAAACATGTGGTATCTGAGTGCTTCAGTGTTCTGTTCAAAGCAGAGATTTATCTTTGTTCATACAATAAAAAGAGCCCCTTTACATTATTTACTTTAGTTTAGATTACTGTTTCCAACTGTCATAAGTATGTCAGAAACACAAGATTAAAACATTATATTTTACTTGCCAAAACAAGAAATAAAAGAATGAATGGGAAATATTCTAGGAATTAAAAATATTTGACTGTTTGAATGTAGCCTTTTTTAAAGCAACAAAAAGACCAAGAAAAAAAAACTGGAAGAATGAAGGGCAGCCTGTTCCCCCTTAGCAGAAAATAACACAGTATTTATATTTCTGGCAAACTAATTGTAGTCTTCTCAGGCTATCTAAACTCCCTTTTTTCTCTTGATCTGTGTGGGATGCTTTTTGTAGACTGTCCTGAGTTGGAAGGATGTGGGAAAGGATCACTGAAGCCTATTCTTGGTCCTGCACAGAAAAACCCCAAGAATCACACCATGTGCCATGTTCCAGGTCTTAGCTGATTGTATTCAAAGGGTCTTGTTTTCCTGCTATGTATTATGAACGACTTTGGAAGAAACACCTGGAAATGCTGATATTGTGTGGTGACAGCAAAATACTGGAATAAAAGAAGGAACAAGCTGGATATCCTGGCAGTTCTGCAGTTCACCAAGTCTGTTATTTCTGTTCTGTCTTTATAATGGCCATAAAATATGAGCTGGGAGTATGATGTCAATGCATCCACTTTCAATAATTGATATGATGAATAATCTCAACCTTCTGACACTTTCTGTATCTTCTCACATCTCAAGAAACTTCATTCATCAACCACATTTGAAATGTTTAAGTAATCTCAGTGATGTATGGAGCACTGAAACTCCCTTGTTAGAAATCTATGCTACTAACATTCTATCAAATTAAAAAGCCACTGAGCTCTTGTGCATAAAATTATCATAAGTTATCTCTGAAGGTTCATTGCTGTTTGGAATGTTTAATTGCTCACTCAGCTGAACTTCAGCAGCTCAAGATTATTAATCAATTTGTCAGAAGGTTTCTCATAATGTCATCTTTTACACTGCGGTTATATGCAAGAAAAACCCATGTGCAAGACAGTTTTATGCAGCAAGTCAAAAGTATCCATGCATACCTTTCACAATATTAATTTCATACATTTATGAGAGTATTTTTCAGTTGTTGATTTCTCACAGAACATAATAATATTGTAATTACCTCAGTCTAATTTATCTGGATGGAAAACTAGATTCTCAAAAATATATTTAAAAGTAAAATGGAGACAGATAATAAAATGGAACTCTTGAATCATTTAATCCTGGCCTGCTGTTGATTGTCTTTGCTAAAGTAAATATTTTGCTAACTGCAGTAAAGATGTTTTGCAAATGCCATACCTTAAATGTACATGAACAGCATCTTCAACCATTTTTCTTACCACAGAATGCATTTTTGCTTTAAAGTAATTTTTCAGGAGAGAATTTGACTTTGATGTACTAAACCAATGTATTTCATCTTAATTGGAACACATGTTACATTATTTGCTTTGAATTTTTTCTTTATTTTAAAGGCTATATATTCATCCTTTTTATACAGTTTTCTTTCCTTTTTTTACAAATGCAACTGTGTAGAAGACTTTATGAGTGGGTTGATGGTAATGTTTCTATTTGTAAATATTTTTATCCATCAATTATTTTAGGAGCAACATAGAAGTAGAGGATTCTGCATTTCCTGTTCTAGAGAATTCAAAAGGGTTTTGGAGACACATATTTAAGACTCTTGAAGCCACTTTATTTTCTTAAGCTGAAAAAGTTTCAAAATATGAAGACTGAAAAGGTCATGGATATTATCCACTTTTGCTACTCCATGAATGATCATCATATTATTTCCTATGCATGTGGAAAGATAGAATATGATAGCCAACATATAGTTTATAAGTGTATAAGTATATAGTTTATAAGTGTCAAGTATCTATTTGATATTAAGTATTTATGCAGTATATCACACCGAGGTATTTCTACCAAAACCTGAAAATTAATAAAATATCAGGTTAGATTTTTCTTTTTTGTCAAGCTTCTTGCATAAAATTAATATATTGGAATGATAAATATTCTTGTGTGTCTAAAAAATGGTTCAGTTATCAGAAATTTGCTGGGAACTGTCATTAGTATGTTTTTCTTCATGTATTTTTACTGTATACCTTCAAAGCCTTTCTTAAAATGCATTATGTCCTCTAGCTGATGATAAAATGGGAAACAAAACAGAAGTAACAAATGCATCACATACACTTTCTGACATCTGGGGTTATGAAAGCACATCACAACAAATGTAAAACAGATCCTTGGTACAATTTCATCACCATTACCCATCTCCATTACAACAAAACTTCTAACACCAAGAAATAAAGATTGTCATGATGTTTGGCTTTGATTCAACCCCAAAATGATATGCTGAAGATTGAGTATAAAATCTTCTGAAGAAATAGGAAGAGAAGCCAGATCTTCAGATTCCCAATAATATGTCTTAACACATGAATCCTTCCTTCATCACCCTGCTCAACAGTGATGCCTTTCAGATGAACAACTGAGCTGTGATTAAATAGCTTATAGACTTTTCAGCATTTGTATCTCTTTTTTTGATCTTTTCATTATACAAGTCTGCCATAGCATATATTAGCACTAGGAAAATATAGGAATTAGAAATGCAGAGATGAACATGTTTAAAATGCACTATGTATGTGGCAGATCACAATTTCTAGAAACGTTCAGTTCTGTAAGGTTATTATAGTTCTTCCTTTATCCAACAACAATTTATCCTGTCATTGATTATCCTGTCATTGGATGTGAACATACTATAATGCATGATCCCAAACCTGCACATAGTTGGCTCAAAATACCTCAGAACCATACTGAAAACAAACTCATCACTCAGAATCAAGACTGTTACTGTTTCAATGAAGAAAAAAAAAAAAAAAAAAAAGAAAAAATTGAGGACCAGACAGGAGTTTTGTATATCACAAAGAAAGTTATGCATTTCTGGCCATGTACAGAGAAAATTAAAGTGGTGCTGTAATTAGCTCATTGATAAATCAATAGGACTGACTGATAACTAGCATAGTTTGGATGTCAAGAATCCAGAAGCTTATTATGTGTGTAATAAAATAAAGATCAAGACACATAAGTTAGCATTCACAGCTTTACCTATGTCTGCTAGTTTCTCCTCCTTTCACAACACCATCCCCCTTCTCATTTAATCATGAAAGCTAGATTAACTTTTTTTGTCATTCAGCCGTTTAGAAAAACTCCCTGGTGATTGAATTTCTTAATCATTTATATCAACTTTGAGCCTGAACTGGAAATTCTAGTGATGTAGTTTTTAGTTGCCCCTTGCCCAGAGAGAGGTTAACAAAGATTGTTAGTGCAGATTTTGTCCTTCCGTATGCCAGAACTCCTAAAGTAACACAGTAATGCATGCTTGCGTATCAGAAAGCGTGTTAGCCTTTGATGTACTTCTTCCTCAGTATGACTCATTAATTTACTAGCTCGTAACACTCCATTGTGTTAGTCCAGCTATGACGTGTTCTGTAGTGTATCTACAAAAGGTTATTATGTAATGTTTACTTGAAAAAAATTGCTATATTTAAACATAAAAATAATTAGAAATAGCATTCTGCTATCTTTTAACAGGTAAAAATTTTATTGGTCATGAATTTGTATACAGTTTTTGACATAAAAGAAATTATTTATTTATTCTTGAAAAGGAAATTCTGAATATCAAATTTTGACTTAGCCATTTATTTCACTGTCCATTTGAGTCAGTTATTACGGATTTGTCCCCATGTATGTCAAGAAATAATGACTTTAATTGAGAAAGACAGTGATCACACAAAAATCAGTTTCAAAGAGTTCAGTTCTCAGTGTCTTTTGGAAAACCATGCATCAATGCATTCTCAGAAGACTCGGAAGAAATGATCAGTACAGTTGATTTCTAAAGCTTGAACTTCTGTGGTCCCAGTGACCATTCCAGGCCCTCTTGGAAACTCAGTTTCCAGCAGTAGTTATTTTAGATGCCTAGATTTAACAGAGTTAGCAAATGATGTCTCCTATCATGCTCAAAGTGACTTGACGTAATAGTGAGTAGGCCTCTCAGATGAATAAATAATACCGGTTTTTTTTCCTCTACTGAGAGCCACTGCCCTGTTCTGTCCAGGACAGGGTTAATTTTTGCAGTTGCCAGCAGGGGTCATGGCCAGGACACAGAGTTACTCTTTAGCACTTCATGTCATTTCCAGGGGTGGCAGGAAGAGTCTCTTCTGTGGAGAAGAGGTTCCTGTTGATGAGTGAGAGTGGTGCCAGTTCCAAGGTGGCAGGAGTGGTTGTGTAACACCAGTTCCCAGATGGAGGGAGCAGTGAGGAAAGCATGGTGGTCCAGTAGTCTGTTGTTGGGGGTTTCCATGATGTACAAGTGATTATTGTCTCATACCCTCTCTCATTAATATTGCTGGTGGGTTTTTTCTTATCTTATCACTATTTCCAGTCAATTGTTCTTGTCTCCACCCATAACCTTTACTTTTTGTTCTTCCAATTCCTGAGGAGAAAAGTAAAGGCAAGAGAGAGGGGGAGAGGGGGGTGGGTAGTGAGCAGGCTTCTGTGTGGTTTGAAATTTCACTGGGAACCCTAAACTGAGAAGTACTATTCTTAAACCATGACTGGCACTAAAGAAGTAGTATACCTTTTAAATCAAATTCCTAGTGCTTTTACATTATTGATTTTTCAAGCTTTTCCTGGAAACCTCTGACATACTAAGCTAAAATTCTTTTTTTGCTTTATTATGCATTAAAGGTATTCACAAAGAAACAAACTGCAGGAGTAAGTTGCTTGAACACACTGCATGGTAAGGATGAATTAACATGTTTTGAATACAAGAGACCAGATTCATTCAAATCTCCCTGGATGACACAGGTTATGCAAAAAATTGCGCAAACATTGCTTCTCTTTGTGGGACAGGCATCTGTCAAACATTGCCTTTCTAAAAGCTACAGGGACATTACTTCAGCCATTTCCCATTGACATATCTTTTCTCTTTCATTCCTTTGAAATGCTTTTAGCAGGTTAAAATGGTTATTACTTCATCAGATGTCCTTGGGAGGGAGGGTAGTTGGAAGAATTCTTTGCATATAGACGACTCCTACTGGGTAATAAATCTCATGCCTGAAAGCGTGGTTCTTCTGAAGAATGCCCCTAATGATTCGCAAACCTCCTTCAGGAAGATGGTGATGTGAAGGGCGAGCAGACATAGGTAGTTTTATTGCCAACTGCACTCTACCCTGTCTAAAAACATTACAAACAGCAATGCTCATTTACATTATTAAAACCACAGGATTTATTTTTGTTTACTTCTATAATGGCTGTGCAGGCTGCCCATACTTGTCTTGATAGCAGGTAGAATAGTAGTCAGTTAGCATTAATCGTTAGCATCAGGCTTCTTAGGCAGTTGGAGACATTTTTATTTTAAAAAATAAATGTATTTAGTGGACAGAGTTCCTTCCAGAGTCTGTGTTTCTTTTGAATAAGATATCCCAACAGGCAGGAATTAAATGACAGATGGAAGTGCAGAGTTTCTCTACCCTGATCAGGTTCCATTTTGTTTATACCATCTAATTAGCAGGAGCAGCATAGATAAATGATTGATTATGTCACCTTCATGGCTTCTGAAATTTCTCTCCTACGTATCTGATAATAGTTCATACAAAGTTGGTTCATACTACCAGTAGTGTTGGTAATTATATCCTTTGAGATCCTAAACCATCAGAAAGTATAAGTAAACAACAGTGAACTTTGTGCAAAACTAATTCTGATAAGAGACCAACCAGTTGGAATTCATACCATAAAGCTGATGATGGCTGTCGAAATTGAATGAACATGATAGTTAAACAAAAAGACAGAGTCTGTGCATATTTGAGTTCTAGCTTCTACAGCTAGAAAGAAAGAGAATGGTGCCAGTACCATTTTCTGTGCAGCTACCAGTGGCAGGCCTTCACCCTTGAACTATTTCTGATATAACCTCCAGGTCTGCTGTTCTTTTCTTGCGGTTTGATGGGTTGCATCACCATATAACACTCTATTAGTAATGACCATATGGAATTTTTTGTCATCTCTGATATTTTATACAAGCTCTTTAAACTCTCCAGTGAATAAGAGATTAGATTCTATAAAGTGCAGAATTTCCTTAATTTTTTTTTTTTCAGTTACATTTCAGTATTTTTGAGAGAAGAAAATTGGCCAGAAGTACTAGTTGGGCAAGTGCTCTGTTGAGTTGTTGACATTGTTCCACATAATCAGAAATTAGTATGGAAAGACTCCAAGCTTTCTTCTGCTACTATGTCATTTCAGTAGTACTTTCTTTGATTTTCCCAAGAAATGTTTTCTTTCAGTTAAGTTTATGATTGACTTCACGACCTAAGCAGTACAGATAATGTATTGAAATGTATTCTCCTTGGTTTTGGGTGTTGAGTCTAATTATGTCACCCTTGAAAATAAACAATTTTGCTCATGTGGCAGAAATCAATTTTTTATCACTGCAATTCAAAACTCCATTTCTTTCAGTTCAAGTTCATTAGGAACCAAATCAAAACAGAAATTCTTGTTCATCAGGCTTCAGTTAGCTAAATTTCAAAAAAATTGTATTTATCACTGAAATGCATCTGTGTGCCAATGAGAATTTCACAAAATACTGCTTATTTTATTACTTAAGGCATAATTTTATTATTATTTTTGCACTCTCCTGGAAAATTATGCTGTGTGAATCATTCGGTATCTCTCTTTCACTGCGAGTGCATGTTGGTGGGTTTAGAGGAGAAGCTTATTACAGACACAATAGGCTTTATAATTTTAGGGGGAAAAAAATTACTGATTGTTACACAAATATTACAAACAAGAACTCCAATCAGTTTTATATGTCCATGCACAGAGTACATATTTTGATATTATAAGAGTTTGGTTTCCACTATCCTTTTCCCTAAAAAGGGGAATATTTTTTGAAAGTGATTAGATTAATGCATCCAGTAAAAGAAATTATTCCTTTACTTATGTACAGGGCAGAAATGGGCAAGTTTCTCTTACACAAGTGCTCATGCTCGATATCTCAGTCACTTTGGGAGAGATTTCTTTTTACATTGGTACAGATAGACGTGTCTGTCTTGATAGCCTCAGTCTAAGTATAAACTACAGAGCTGATGCAATTTGACATTGTGGATATCAAATTTGTATTTTTAGTTTATTTTTTTGACAAGAAAATAGAAGAGGAGAATGGGAAGTTCAATCACTGATGTGCTTGATCACTGGCACACTGGAATAATATGGAGCAAAATAAAGTTCTAGAACTGTAAAAAAAGCTATCTGCATCACTAAGTAATTAATTTTTTAAGTGAAGTTATGATTATCTTTACAAGCCTTGATATTTCTTACAGCTAGTTTTTATAGCTCTTTATATACCCAAGAAAGATGTCTGATAAGCTGAAGATGACTGTCAAACAAAGAGGAGGAAAAAGGAAATTGTATTCAATTTAAGTTTCTTCTACTATTAGCTAAAGAAATAATTTCTTTAGTACAATTTTAGACTTTCTTTATTTTCAGCATCTAATCAGACTGTCTATATCACATGGCCAATTTCTTAAATTTGTATAAAGAAAAACAAGTCCTTGGGAAAGAGCTGCAGAAGTGCAGTAACAGTCCAAGGCATCTGCAGTGGGTAGATGGAGAGAGATGTTGAAGCATGAAAGTCCTTAAAAATAAAAGAAAAATTTCAGTCTAACACAACATAATGTGGCAGCCCATAGATATGAACTTAATGAGGTAATCAGAGTAAGTGAAATGGTGAGCATCAATGCTCTCTATTAATACATGAGACAAGCATGGTGTAAAAAAGGGCAGAAAGAAGAAATGGTTTAAGACTGACTCAAGAAATTAGTTTTTTCAAAATGTATAGGTAATATGTAAATAAGGGTAGAATTATGATGATAACTGCTCCTGGATCAAATAGAAAACTGCTGCGGGATCAAACCTCTGTAAATGCACTATCCTGACTTGGAGCACATGCCAATGAAAAGCATATTGAAGCCAATGGTAATAATAGTGCCAGAAAAAAAAGTGACTTGTTAATCATCAGTTTTAGGAAAGTTGCAAATTTTTTAGTTTTCATTATTTTTTTTATTTTTTAAATTTTTTTATTTCAGGTCAACAATTTGTTTTATTAATATTTTCACTTGTAAATTGGATCCATCTTTGTATAAGATTTAATGGTTTACAATTTTTTAAAATATCATAATAGCACTGTTTGAATTACAACATAATTTAGATTACAGAAAAGAAGGCTTCTGACATCTGTCTTCCCCCATTATATTATATTTACTTAACACATAGATGTAATGAAGTTGTAGGTAAAGTTTAAGGTCTAAATTAGGAAACAGCGCTTATTCTTTGATCTTTTTTCCTCAAGCAGAAATTTTAAAAATCACACATTTTCTCCTGGGCACAATTAAATTCCAAAGTATGCTGCCTTTGACAACTGTGAGTAAACTTTCAAGCTTGACAGAAAAAGTAATTGCTCTATCCATTTTAGTGCTTTACTCTACAAATAGTAAAATACATGTTAATTCTGGGGGTTTTTTTGGTATCACAAAATGCATAGAGATATAACGAAAATAGAGGACTTCTGAATGTTGTTTGAGCTGCACTCTGAGTTACAGCTGTGTACTTACTATCTATATTATTTTACTGTTGCCTTCATCTGACTGATTCTCTCCAGGCACAACCCCAACATAAGTACTAAATGCATTAACATGTTATTACTGTTTTTAAGGGATAAAGTGATAGTGATGAGAAGTAATGCGATATCTATGCGCAATGCGTTCTACTGGGCAGTCTCTGACATTTAATGGTGAAATTCAGCTACCTCAATGCTGAAAGTCAACAGCTGAAAATACTTTAAACAGGAATTGAAGATTAGACACAAATGAAAGAATGGACAGAACTACAGGCCAAACAATTGTACTGTTCTTCTGCTCTACCAAAATAATGCAACCTATTAGATTTTATTGCCATTGTGGTATTCCCTCTGTTGGCCTTAAAGGTAAAAGGCCTGGACAATTAAGTCTCTTTTTATCAATTTCATATAATATTTCTTAATAGCTATATACTATTGCTAAATTACACTTTATATATAGTCTCCCCATAAAAATTATGAAAACTCCATTGCTTAATAATTTGACTTTTATACATATTTGGGTAAGAAGGTGGAGGTTTTTTTTTCTTGATATCGGTTTTTGAAAAAGACTTTAACAAATGTCAGTCTGAATTCCTCCTGAAAATATTTTAATTTTGTAGCTTACACAAGCAGAAGAAAAACAGGAAGTTTCAGGTGTATAGATACAACTGCTAAAAATGAATATAGGCTAAGTGTAAACTAATTAGCTTTAGAATGATTAGTAGTTATGGGACTGAGGCAGAATTTCTTAAGAACTTAATTACTGACTTCTGAGGTTTTTCCAACAGAGTGGCAAACCTTTGTAGATGTTTCCCAGATAACTGAAGAGTGAGAGAAAATGGCCTGGACTTTCCTTTTGTATTTTGAAATCAAGTTTTCACTCAAAGAATCAATAACTTCGGTAAACGCAGAAAAAAATAAAGCCCTATGAAACTGCTATCTCTGCTATCAACTGTCAGCTGAGTGTTGGCTGGTTGGTTGTTTTGTTACCTGATCAGTAAATTCATGGCAGGAGATAAATCCTCCATTCTTCACCGCCAGAAAAAGGCTTCTACTTTCTGGTTTATGCTGAAAGTTCCTGTGGAAAGACACAGTTGGATTCATCTCACCTGAGTTTAGCCTTCACAAAATGTCAGAATTGCAAATATATCTTCATTAAGCTAAGGTCAGATATACCCGTAAACGCTTCATGTGGGTTCTGGGCACAAAGCATTTAGTGACTCAGCTGCAGCAACACTATAGTTAAAAGAATCACACAATTATCTACTCTGAATTTGGGCCTGGCTGCCCTAAGTATCCAGCTGCTAGATGAAGTTTACATTAATAAAATATTTGTCCCTACCCAAGGGCATTCTGAGTGGCCTGTATAAAGAACTCCGGAAAAATGAAAAGTAGATTTGTTCCTAGCAGGCGGGAAGGAAGTTGTCAGGCGGGAAGAGGATATGGACCTGTTTGCATGCAAGGGTCAGTATTTGGTTGCTGGATATTTCCTCCCTGTCCACACGACAAGAAAACCCTCAGTTTCCTGCACTGGACAAATGGCAGGAAAGGGTGTGATAGTTATTGAATGACATTATCATCTCATAGCTTCATCAGTGAGGAAGGCTGCTGACCAAAACTGAGAGCAAAGAACTGAATTTCTAGACCAGATATAAGCAGCTGAAGTTGTTGAGGGGTTCTTACTTACTTACTTTCCTTAAATGAATTTAGTTAATATGCTGTGCCATTCTTTTCCATAAGTTCATTAGTATTTTCCAGCTTTTTATAAATCAAATTACTTAAACTGTGTATGGAATATACCTAAAGAATTGGAAATATCTACAGAAACAAACCTTAATGACTATTTCAAGCAGGAATGTTAAAGACTTCAAAAGCTAGCATTTTTAAGGAGCAGCTTGGTTGGTACTCATTTGTTTGTTGCTTTTGGATTTTTTAAAATAAAACTAGTAAGACATTGAAGACTGGCAAATATGTACTCCATCAGATTGCTTGTGTGATCATAGAGCTCACCAGCCAATAAATAAAACAACGTGACCCTGGAAATATTCAATCCCATTTTAAATACAAACTTGACTCATTCTACTCAGGCCAGAGAGGTTATTTGGGCAAGACAAAATCTTCCTGTACTTGCAGGAAAGGTCATATGAATAAAACTTTTAAGTTTAGTGATTAAGCTATCCCTCACTATTAATTTATTTGTGAAATTTTTTTTGCAGAATTTGTTTTGCAGTCCTTTTGTTTACCCTTTTCTGAAACCTTATCCTTTTTCACATACTTACTGAAAAAACACAGCTGTAAATACAAACTCAAAATTCTACAGAATTGGTTTGTAGAGCAAATCAGCAGAGACCCAAAATAATCCAGGTCTGACACTTTATTCTAGGCTTTCTAAAAAGACCAATATATGAGGGGTGGGAATATATATGGAACATGAAATTATACATCTGATTTGAATTGCTGCATCAAAAGACAGTGCAAGCTAATATCTATTTTATAGTATTTAAGTTAAAAAATATCTGACTTAATAGAACACATTTCCGTGTGCTACTGCATTTGTGTTTACTGAGTGCTAGATTAGAAATTCTGTATGGATTGGCTGTGGGGCACAACACAGTAAATTCCATAAACGCATTCTTTTCACACACACATGTGCACACATGTGTATTTATTGCATTAATCTACATAATGGCAAACAGACTTCAGAAAATTATAGGAGGGGTCATTCATCTATAGCAGATGAGGCACAGCAGAAACATGATTAATTGGTTTGTAGGCCCTGAGCTGCAGGGACATAAATAAAGTATCCTCTGGGCTACACTGAGGATCCAGTTCAAAAAATGAAAAAAAAGAGAAAAAGATGATGGAACAAAATTTATTCCTTTCTTTGTTGTTTGGTGCAGAGTTTTCTTTGACACATACCATTTAACTGAGAAATGTTCCTGTGCAGTCATAACTTTTAATGTGTACAGTATGATAAACATTGCATTTGCATCACTTCATCACTTCCACCACTACTGGAATAATAAACAAGTTTTCTTCAGTTATTTTATAGCAATTAGTCTAATGTCACATGCAGTTTACATTTACATGTAGGGCCAATATAATTTATATTCTTAGAGAATCTTAAATATTGATAACATGATGTATGATGGAGTTATTTCACTGGATAATATTAAGAAATCTGTGTCCTATTTTATTATCATTGCCATTGTATGATATCATGGCCCTTTATGCCACAAGCATCCTCCGCAAGCCAGTTAATAAGAATTTAATTTATGGCACATATCTTTCACAGCATAGAAATTCCCTGAACCTCATCATACTTAACTGCTATATTCAGGATAAATTAACTGTGTCCTTACATTAATAAACAAAAAACTCTATGTAAATTATATACATATTACTATCTATGAGAATGCAATAGCACAGGTCTTCTTTCATTCAGGTGTAAATCCCCATGGAGAGAATTAGTCTTGAAGTCCTTCAGAGAAAAGGGAGAATCTGAGAATGGAGGGGGAACTCTCTTACTCTTTTACTTACTATCTTAAATCATATCACAGCCATATTTCCTCCCCACCCTCACAAATCCAGTGGATAAACAGAAGATCTGGTATATCAAAGAGGCAGTAGCTGAGCACAATCATTGCAGCTTTAAACTTCCACATGCTTCCTTTCTATGCTGATAGCCTTCAAAGCATCAGAGAGAGGCACAATGTTATCTTGACTGCTAGTCTGAAAATTTAACATGGTTTTTTCATACTGCCTTGATAGGAAAGAGTATAGCAGGTATGAGAAAGTCTTCCCACTCTGTTTTGAAAAAATTGCAACCAGTCAAAATCAAGGTAATCCCTGCAGTGAGCCCTGAATCTTTGGAAACCGAAATAATTCACATCAATTTTGTCTTCTGACTCAAGCAGGGAGGTGGTTGTGTCTTCTCAGACTAAGCAGTGATCACAGTGATTATGTGACCTCTTCCTGGGGCCTAAGGACAATGACTAAGAAGGAAAAGCATACAAACAAGCAAACCAAAACATCTTTAAAGCAAAAAAGATTGGCATGTAATGACATCGTCTGAAGAGAACAATACCAGCACAGCAACTAGAAAAAGAAGAGAATCAACCACATTGCAGAACAAATTTGCAGACCAAAAGAGGAAAAACTTGGCCTTCTGGAAAAAAATGTAAAACTCCCCAGGAAATGAGTAACTCATGGCTCCTTCTTTTTCCAGGGTCATACCTTGAACTTTATGAACCTCATATTGTTGGAGTTGTGAGCAAAATCTTAAGCTTACTAAGGGTATCACAAGATTTTAATGCTGATTACTGAAAAAAAAAATTTGTAGAGCAGTGAAAAAGCCCAGTTTTCTTCACGTAAACAACGTGACCACTCATTAGTTAAGTAAAATGTTTTGTGCTTTCAATTTGCTTTCCCACAAAAACTAAGGTCTCCTCATTTGCTCTGTCCTTTTCTTCATAAAGCATCTAACTATTTATATTCTGGTAATGAAGAAACTGAGAAAGAGAGACTTCTTTTACAGAAGTACAGTAATTTGAATGTAGGGAACTAGGCTGAGAACCCAAGCTCCCTCATTTCTAGTAAAACAGTCTATCCAGTGGACCACGTTTCTTCCTATAGTTGACACTGTGCACAGCTGCTATACAGTGTCAGTTGGGGTTTTATTTTTCATTCGTTTGCACGCCATCTGTCCTGTGAGTAAAAAACAAGAAGCTATTTAAACATTCCTCTCCACTGATCTCTTTCCTTCCTTCCGTCCGCCAATAGGCTGGGGAGCAGAATGGATTTGTAAATTGCAGTTTACATAGATACATGGATATACATATAACTGAAGACAATGCCACCTAAGAGTCCCATAACAACTTTAAAAAGAATGCCTTTTTCACCTTTTCCCAGAAAAATACTTTCAGGTTAGGAAAACAATAATGACATTCCTAATCTCCTAAGTAGGGAAGTTATTGAAGCCATTACATAATATCACATTGATATGTATGAACTCATGGAATATGTCCCTTTCTTTTTCCTCCCATGCCCTCTCTTTCTCTTTTTCCTCCCTCGCTCCCTCTTTATGTGTGTGTGTCTCTCTCCATTAATGTTTCTCTCCCTCTCGGTAGCCACATTTATTTTTTTGAGTCGATGAACTGCACAAAAGACTTGCAAACCAGCTATTAAATCACAGATATCTGTCCCCTTGCCACTGCAGCATATACCTGTAATCCCCAGGTAGCAAATATATCTGGTATTATACAGAAGCTGAGCTTAGTCTTGGGCCTTAGTCAGACAAGCTCTGACCATTCTTATTATGACAATTTGTATATCATCACACCTGTCTGCATATCTTCTATTCCTGAAGAAGATTTAGGAATGAAGATGTTGATAAAGGAGATAGATGCCCATGCCTTAGCATAGCCTTCAGAGAAAATAGTTAAGATGAACACAGGCTCAGCTGTGGATACATGCTGCTTTTTGCTAAATCTTCCATAGGGCTGTAAGTTAAAGTAAAAAACAGAGCAGTCATCTGTGGGTAAAATCTTACAGCAGTGCAGAAAGATCTGCCAGAGCCCATCTGTTGAAGCTCTTCATCATATGCTTTGGGTTTATGCTTTCTCCTGCTGTGCACAGGCAGCTCTCAGTAGATTGAGGGAAAGCCAAGGGCAACACCAGGCAGGTGCAAGGTACAAATCTTGAGGAACACTAAATGTGGATTGGGTGTTGCCTAGTGTATTGCAGGAGCAGCGCTTTCAAAATTTTCAGGTACTCAGCGAGTACTTGAAAGAGTAGGGATAGAGTTTTCAGTACATCCTTGTCCAAAAATGCTCTTCTGTTTTGGCACTTGATCCCTGCTTTTTGTTGAACATATGCAGCTTTTGCTGGATACCTGGAAAAAAACTGGCTTTCTACAAGCATTTAGGTTTAAAATGTGTTTGTGCTTACGTTTAAAGGGGAGAAAAAGGTTTCTGCATGTTCTGTGTATGTTTAAATTTGTCATCTTCTAAAAGACATTTATATTTTATGCTCAAAAAACCTGTTATCGATCTATGCTTGTTAGAGGTTTACATTACCAGTGACTGATTTTCAGGAAGCTGAACCCTGCAGCTTCTATTGACTTTAACTGTCTCTCTGAGTAGTCAGAAGTCCTGTAAACCCTACTCCCATGATATATTAGACCAGTGTATTTATAAAATTGGTCTTGTGATAAGCAGGCAAATAATAAGTCATGCTCCTTGCTACGTATCAAATCCTCATGACTCTTGATTGCCCTTAGGAATCGTGTAATTCATGTTAACAGTTCTCACATATTCTTTGGCAGTGAGAATATGGAGTACCTCTTCGGGCTTCTGACTTCTAGCTTTTTTCTTCATGAAGGGGAAAGAGACATTCTGGTTTTCTTCAAGTATAGCATGATGTACACCAAACATATCTTTCAGCTATTGGTGTAAAACCCCCAGTACTAACAAGCAATGTAATTAATATTGCTGTGAATTATCAGATGATATTGGTTATTCCAGTTTATAGCATTCACTTTTAACTGACTGTGTGATGTGCTGAATCTAAGAGAAATACCTGGTTTTAGTTGTTATTTATACACTTTTTTACCTTCTGAACACATATTTTACTGTAATGTCCTATAAATAGGTTCAGATTTCTTCTGGCAAGCAACTGCAATTTATTAAAGTAGAAACATTGCATATGATGAGAACTTTTCAGAACTTGTAAAACATTTTGTAATTCTTTTCTGACTTTTACAAATACTCTTAGTTGTGAACAGCAACCACCATGAACATTTAAAGGAAAGTAAAATGGAAATTTAGCCTTTTTTTTTGTTGGAAATTTTTCACAGTACATTCTCCAACAACTTTATCTTCACGAGTTATGTCAATACCTTCAGCCAAAACATAAGGCTCTCATCCAATTTGTATGCTGATCTCCAAAGAGAAAATTTTTGGCTGACAAGGAAGAGGATTTAGACTCTACAAACTTTACTTGTCTGGAAAATTGTACTATGGGGAAACAGTCTAGACATGCAAACCCTTCTTGCCAGGACTAATTTTTCTTCCCAGGCTCTACATGTGGTCTTTTCTCTACTTCCCATTTTTGAGTCTTTAATCTTTCTTTTCTGACAAGTGACTATGTGTAATTCTTTTTGTCCATCTCCATCTTCCTCTGAGTATGGCATCTAGGAGACCATGCCTTGTGCTATCAATCTCACTTTTTGAGAGCTTTTTACAATATACTTGATCTTCTTATTTCATTTCTAGATTAAATGGGCAAATTTATGTGTTTTCTTCATCTCCTTCAAGGGCGAATATACTGCAGAGGAAACCTCCCAAGATAAATTATAACTGAATAATTTCAGCTTAGCTGCTAGAGGTTTGGGTGGTCCTGTGGTTTGCAGGTCAAGATTTTAGCACATCCTTAGTATGATAAGAGATGCACAAACAGCTACGCCCATTCTGTCCAGGGATGATTCACTTTACATAGGGGAGGGGATGTTTCCGCAGCTGTCCTGCTGAGGGGATGCACAACAGAAAAGCCCACTTAATCACTCACCATGGGCACTTCCATGGAAGTCCTAAGAGTGGAAGTTTCAAGAGGGACATCAGAATCAGCGTGTCCCCTGGCTGCCCTGCCTATATCCCTTTGAACTTGATGCTCTTTGGGGCCTGTGCTAGCACTTTCTAGTCTCTCAGGGTCATGGGTTGTAAGGGATTTCTGCTGCTGAAGGCCTTCTCAGGGAAAGCTCTTTTCACTTCCAACTCTCAGATGTTTGGCACAAACCCAAAAAGAGTATGGTTCCCCTGCTAATTAGTAGATGTTCAGATATTACAAGTCCTGTTTACTGTGTGTCCAATTTTTGATGAACCAATGAATACAAATGATGGCAAAAATACAGTGGAGATGTGACAGGGATAATTCCCTTGATGAAGACTTGACAGATATGTAAAGAACTTAAAACCATGAAATTTAAAATAATTAGGCTCTTTGATTAAACAAACAATCAATCAAATTACTCTTTTATTTTGTTATTCTTATTTTTTCAAAAATAGCACTTTTGAAACAGCAGCTTGTTTGTGGTGTCGTAGCCCTACCAATAGCATACATAGAAGAGTGTTCCATCAGGGCTAGTTCTTGCAATATTGCAATTGAAAGACCACAAATTTTAAAGACTGACAAAGAAATTATCATTAAAAAGCACAATGACACTTAGGCTACCGACAAATTTCAAGGTGACACTACCAAACCTTTACCTTCTAGCTCTCTGTTTTTCCAACTACAGACCAACTATGGCAATATTGAAAGAGTTAAGCCAGTGCTCACACAGAAGTGACTGAACTACAATCTACAGCTTGTGGGTCATCTGTCCTCTAAATCCCATGATCTGCTTTTAAGCATAGGTAAATAGAGGAGAGAAGAACTGAGGACTATTCCTTTATAACAGTGTTCCTTCCATTGCAAGGGCAAAAGTAGAGATAGAATCAACACTGCTTTTAGAAGGTATGGAATGTTAATAACTTTTATTGCTAACTTTTGGGTCACTGCTGGAAAAAATAGTTACTAGATGATTAATTTATAATTTTGGCAGAGAGTTCTGGGGCTATTGTCTATGTTAACTATGACCTGTGGCTTCTGTTCTCAGTCTCCTAAAAAAAGAAAGTTGTGACTGTGAGGAATCTGCCTAGGAGCCATGAGTCTTTAGAGGCAAATGGTCCTTTGTATACTTTTATAAGGAAAGCTGAAAATTTGGTCCCTTAACAAAAGCTCCATCCCTTTCTAAAGCAATTTTTTAGGCACACAGACTGTGTGTGAAGCTGACTCTAGTTTCAGTGACTTTTTTTTCTTGCTGAAACATAAACAAACTTTAGGATCAGGTTGCTGATCTTAAAGCAACTATTCATTTCCATTTTGAAAATACTCTATTTTACTTTGTTAAATTTTATGCTTGAGATGGCAACTGATATCTAAAATGAAAAAGGAAATCACAGCCTCTGTGATTACAGAAAGTGTAGAGGATTTAGAGCAAAAATACTGTATGAAATGGGAGGAGTACTTTGACTCAGAGAGCCATTTCACCAACTCCATAGTGCTCAAAAAAAGACAACTTATCAATGGGAAACTAGACATGGTAGGAGCATGAAGTTTCACATTTATCACAAAAACAAGGGGTGTCACTTTTTCATGCTGTGTGAACAGCACAGAAAATGGTAGGGAAGGGCTACAACTACTATCATCTGTTTATAGCAGAAAACCTTTGCAACTTTGTGATCAGACACACAGGTAACAATGATAATTCAGTCAGCTCTTTAGCTGTGAACTTTAACCAAGCCTTGTGTGATCAGAGCTAGGATTTGAATCATGCCACTGAGAGGGTGCAGAAAAGATACAATCAGTTTCTGGTGTTAGATATTTCTGATTAGGCTACATTATTTTGATCCCTGTAGGACCAAGATTTTACACCTGACTAGATCTGACAATCTTCCAGGTAAACCATATATCCCTCGAGAGAGAGACAGCTTTGTGGCTATGACAAAGCAGTACTGCCCTAGGGGACTTCTGCAGATCCAGAGACCAGAGAAAGTTACGGGTTCAGCCAGGGATATACTAGTTCACAAGTGGGATTAAACTGCTTGTTGCTTTAGTGCCAAGTCTATGGAAAATATTAGAAAAGTTATTATAATTGGAGAAATAGCACTCTTCTGATGTGTACCCTTCTTCCTTGAGTAATTTTTTGTTTTGGAAGTTCATTTGCTTCCCATTTTGGCTTTTACTGTCTTTGCACTACCTGCACGGATAATGACTAGAGCATGTCATCCCTTTTCTTATGCCCATTTCAGATTTTATAGCCACTAGTTAAAAAAAACTGCAAAGAAACCTTAAAATAAGGATTAAACATAAGAAGAAATCCTTATTCCTGTGAATGAACAGTGGGGGTGAAAAACTGATCTCGCCACTATGACCATTTTTCCCATTGGAATCTTCTGAGATTTCTTCAGAGATCTGTGGCTTTTGGAAGCACAAATCTTTCTTGGTCAACTTGGATTGACAAAATGCTATTTAAAAAAATCCCAGATAATTATAAAAATGTGACTTTGCTGTAGCACTAAGCATTTCTAAAACAATGTTCACTAGTTCTGACAGTGTTTTCATCTCTAAATGCTGGGCGTGCTTTCAGGGCAAAGTAGAGTAAGCAAGGCTATAGCCTGCAGGGGCTGCTGTCATGCAAGAATAATTATACTAGGATGGAACAAACAATCAAACTGTAAGGACAGATGTTGTTTGGTTTTGTTTTATGTTAAGGGCTAAGTTTATGTTCCGCATTAACAGAAACAGTATCTTTTTGTGGAAGTCTTGGGATACTTTCCAGAACTGATTAAGAACTAAGGCATATACTTTTCAACATGTTGGGATCTCCTATCTGAGAGGATGTCCTGTTTACATTTTGTGCTTTAGCTAAGTAAGTAAGCTGCATAAGTGCTCCAGAAATGAGGTGAAATATAAGAGGGAAAGATGGCTCGAAATGGATTTTCACACAGGTTTGAAAAATGACACTTGCATGACCTCTGTCATCAAACCATTTGGGATTAGTCCTACAAAGGTATATTTTTAATGAGAATAGGCACTCAGAAGGCATAGACCTTGACATCCATGGAATGTATTTCAGGGGGTTTAAAACTTTTTTGTCTTCCTTTCAGAAAGAAAATAGAGAGCAGCTGATAATGTGGCTCACAGCCAGTCTCATTTTATGAAATGACTTGTGTAAGTAACCAAACACTGATAAATCTAAAACTAGCATAAAGCAGCATTGAGGAATAACAAAACTAATACAGCAAAAGCAATATTTCTCATTTTTATCAGCCCTTAATCACTTAAAGTCTTTATGAGAATGGCAGGATACTACACAGTACTTACATTATATTACATGAAAGGCAACAGAAAAATCAAAATCACTTTTTTAAGGTTGGAATTAATTTAATTTTTTTACATGGCAGAGGTGTTTTTTTTTTTTTTGGGTTTTTTTTTTTTTTTTGTTTTTTT